>NC_072447.2:132277500-132577500 GCF_028878055.3 Symphalangus syndactylus | reverse complement strand
ATACATTGCATTGTTTGTTCACTAGAGTCACCCTACTCTACTTTGACCATTAGAACTTATTCCTTCCATCTAACTGTATATTTGCACTCATTAACCAACCTCTCTTCATGATCCGCCTCAACCCCACACACCCTTCCCAGTCTTCCGGTACCTATCATTTTACTCTCTACCTCCATGAGATCAACTTTTTAGCTCCCACATATGAGTGAGAACATGTGATATTTGTCTCTCTGTGTCTGGCTTATTTTGTGCAACATAATAAACATCAGTTTCATTTATGTTGCTGCAAATGACATTTCATTCTTTTTTATGGCTGAATAGTATTCCATTGTGTATACAGACCACATTTTCCTTAACCATTCACCTGCTGATGGACACTGATTGATTCTGTATCACGAAATGATTTTATATCCACGATCATTCATATTATCAGTGTTGTATTATTACCAAATAATAATGGAGGTGCAAATAGAACCTGTGCCAAAAAATCACAGTAATTCATTTCAATTACTAATATTGAGTGCCTATCACATGTTGCTCTAGGTTCGGTGGGGAACCTTGTCCCCTAGGAATTTAAAAATGTAGTGGTGAAGGCAAGAGAAGGGTTCCTGCACATTGGCTACCTGAGAGGTACCAGAGGTGAAAATGGAGCAAATATACGTAAAACTTGAGAGTCAGACTGCCTTGTAAGTCAATGTGTTTGCAGCTGCAATCAAGAGATTCAAGGAGTGCTTCTCTTTGTGCAGAATTTAGGAAGGTGGAAACAGCACCGCTAATCCTACCTCTTTAGGGATCTGGGAAAGGGCAGTCCCAGAGGGGTTCCGCGCTTTGCAAATGGTGAAAAAGACCTTCTACAGTACAGTTAGGAGCAGAGGAAAAGTTCTTTGTGCAAGAAGGGGAGAGCGCCCCGAGGTACAAAGAGCAGATTTAAGGGAAAGAGGATTCGTTCTGCACGCATCTGCGAGGGGAGCTCAGGCTCACTGTTGGGGGCGTGTGGGAAAGGAGATTTTCAGGGGGCCGCGAGTTGTGGGTTCCCGCCTCCACCCCTGTCCGCGCCCCACACTCAGGCAACAGTTGGTCGTGCGGGGCCGGCCCGGGCTCTGGGTGGGGAAGGGGAGTCTCGCGATCGTTGAGGGGGGGTGGAGGAAGGGGGGAGAGTGACGGGGGGAGGCCATGACGTAGGGTGGGTGGACGGAAGTGGGGCAGGGTTGAGGGTTATTTAAAGAAGGGGGGGCCTGAGCGAAGGGGTTGGAAGCGGAGTGATTCCCCACCCCTGCTCCATCTAGCTCTTTCCAGTGCAGCCACTGCCGCCGCCCAGGAGCCCTCGTCCCCTGCCTCGTCCCCCTCCTCGTTCCCGCTCCCACGGCATGGAGCAGGACACCGCCGCAGTGGCAGCCACCGTGGCAGCCGCGAATGCGACCGCCACTATCGTGGTCATAGAGGACGAGCAGCCGGGGCCGTCCACCTCTCAGGAGGAGGGAGCGGCCGCCGCGGCCACCGAAGCCACCGTGGCCACGGAGAAGGGCGAGAAGAAGAAGGAGGTAAATAGGAAGGGGGTGTGTGTGTGGTGGACAAATCCTGTGCCTGGCCTCTCTGAGGGGCCCAAACCCTGACCTTTCGGCGCCGACAGGTACCCGCGGAGCTTTGCGGGGCTAGGGGCGGCGGGTGCGGGGGTCGGCGGCGGAACCGCCTGGCGTTCGCTCCCCTCCCCCTTTCCTTCTCGCCGCCTGGAGGACGGGGGCGGGGCTGGGCGCGGGCGGGAGCGGCGCGGGGTGGAGGGGTGCCCGCTCTCCCGGGGCCTGGGGGCTCGGGAGCCCCTCGACAGCCCCCGACCCCCTCCACCTTCCCGGAACTCGGGTAACGGGGTGGGGGATGGGGCTGTGCAGGAAAAAGCCTCCGCCTCTCCCTCTCCTCTCGCTCGCTCCCTCTCCCCCCCCTTCCCGTCGGCCTCTGCCTGGGAAATCTGGGCCCTTCAATCCCACACTCGCGCTAAAGGGGTTTTGCTGGGGCTTTTTTTGTAATTTGAATTTCAAGGTGCTGGTGCTTGCTGGGTGGAGGGTGACAGGGAAGACATTTCTTTCTTTCATTGGCAATGTCGGTCTTTTGGATGGCAGGAAAAAAACCATCCCTTGTTCGTTTGAACCCCGCCTGCCGAGGTGGGGGTGTCACCCCGAGGAAAGGAGCTCTCTGCGTCGTACCCCCCCACCCCCCCAAACTGAGGAACCTTGGACGCTGGCTTAGGAAAATTTCCAACATCTGCACCCTCACCCTCTTCTGCCCCGCCCCCGACGGTATAGGGTTTCACTCCAGGGCCACCCCAATGGTCCCTCAATCCGGCCCCAAGCTTTCCAGGCTTCCGCCTCCCTCTCCTAGTGGGCGCTGCTGGCTCCTGAACACACACAGGTTTTTTTTTTTTTTTTTTTTCTCCTTTAATTTTTAAAAAACTCAGCGTCGCCAAGATGAGCTGCTTCTAACGTAAGGGAACCGCTCTGACACATATTAAAGCCAATCCAGAAAATATGTATTATCTCCATAAGGCACATTTCGTGTGGCCGAGACATGCAAATAAAACTATAAAACATTGAAAAATTGACATAAAAATAGGATGGGGCATAAGCATTTTTGATGTATGATAAAATTGCATAACTAATCGGTTATGGGTGGATTTTTTCCCATTTACGATTAGTCATATCGCAATTTTAAAAAGGTGGGTAATTATGCTTTAGAGATCTCAAGTGGCTTTGTCTGAATCATTATATGATACTATACGACCAAATGAAAAGCTTTTGAGGAAAATGAACACCTTTCGCCTTAAATGAGAAGAGTAATATTAAATTTAGCAGTTGCTTATGTGACATATTTTACTATTACAAGGTTGACTAAACAGAAGGACAATTGTAGTGCTAAATGAAAACCGTAGAAAACATACACATTGTAAGATCTACGCGGTACTTGGATTAGTAAGACAATATTGTTGATTAAAAGTGGGCGTAATACCAAGCATCAATATAAATCAAATGTTGTGAAATTCGGAAATGTCTGTGTGCCTTTTATTCCCTAGACTGGGCAAATGTGAGTGCCAAACTGCCTTTTGTATGGCAGGAAAGGTTGTCGAATTTCCAGATTGTATAAATTTTTGAATTTTGTATAAAATTTTGAATTGTGAAAAAACGGGAGACCAATAAAAAAACTATATAATATAAACACTGAGTTGATGCCTACATATTTGGCAACTCTTGCCTCATTAGAAGTTGCCCTACCAGTACTTCATTTGTCCACCCAGGATAGGGAAATGAGGTGCTGTATGTCAGGAACTTCCTGGATATCCATTTTTATTTTTAATTTTTCATTAAAAATTGAAATACATTACATACTACCTTGACACTTTAAATTGTGTACTAAAAGTGCAGATTAACCTCTTCTTCATGGCCATCAGTTAGTGTACTCTTAACAGTGACACAAAGGCACCTGAAATCCCGCAGGTTGTTCCCTCTCAAGTAACCACCTACCAGACTCTTCTAGTATTGTGTTGATTTTTAAAAATAATTTTTCTGGCCAGGCGTGGTGGCTCGCGCCTGTAATCCTAGCACTTTGGGAGGCTGAGGTGGGTGGATCACTTGAGGTCAGGAGTTCGAAACCAGCCTGGCCAATATGGTGAAACCCTGTCTCTACTAAAAATATCAAAAAAAAAATTAGCCGACTGTGGTGGCAGGCACCTGTAATCCCAGCTACTTGGGAGGCTGAGGCAGGAGAATCGCTTGAACCCGGAAGGCTGAGGTTGCAGTGAGCCGAGATCACACCACTGCACTCCAACCTGAGCAACAGAGTGAGACTCCGTCTCAAAATAAATAAATAAATAAAAATTTTCTATCTTCTTCCTTAATTGCCAGGCTGTTAGTGATCACTTTTTAAATACCTCATCTAGTTTCACCAGAAATAATATGTTAGTTTATGATAAAGATTATAGGTGTAACAAAACCATAAACTCATTTGAAAACAACTGTAAAATACAAAAGTGTCAGTGATAAAGCAGGGAGAGGGAAATAATGACACGTGCACACCAAGAATCAGTGATGCTACTGCAGTGGAAGACATTTTCGTCCTGGGTTTCTGCCGTGCCTTCTTGTAGAGTGCCTTCATCTAGTGATATTTCCGTGTCATTTACTGTTGCTTGTATTCTCGGTGACATGGGAAGCCAGATTTTCAAACTTGGTGGAATTGTCTACCAAATAAAGAGAAAATAGGTTTCTGAATGAGAGCGCTTTCATGATGAATACAGTAGATGAGAATTAGTGAATTGACCTGTGACATTTACCTACTCAAAGGTATTTTTGCTTACTTTCTGGTTGTTGAATTTAGTTGGTTTAAGTGACGGTTGGATTACCCAACACTGTAGAAATTGGAGATGGTATCTTTGGTAATGAAAACGTCAAGAAAAAGGTCATGGTCTTTAAAACAAGCCATTCTGTTGACCTTGTGCTGCATTCTCATGGCACCTAGACTCAGATAACAAAATCCAAAGGAATTCATTAGAGTCTCTTAGTCACCTTTCATCTTTTCTTGTATGAAAAAATGTAGTTTTGAGAATACACACACACACACACACACACACACACACACGAGAAGGTTTAGAAGGTAGGTATTTTAAAATTTGTTGTGGAAGATAGTGCCAATTAAGTAATTACCCACAGCTTTTAATAGCCTGCTCAAGATTAGGAATTTAATTAGCATATAATTAGATTTTGATGGTAGTCTACCGCAAGGTAAGCAAAAAAGTAATGGGTAAAATGTTTTTCTAGGATTAAAGCTTTAATTTTCTGTAAGTGTACTTCCCACATTATCATATATATTTGTGTGTATGAGGCAAAGTAATTTTCATTGTTTTGATACTGGAAAACTACACTTCATATAACCTTCCAAGGAATGAATGATAAAGGTATGGATTTGATACTCAATTTTTCTTGTTGCTTTGAAAATAAATACGATTTATATTATATATGGCAGCCTGAAAGTGTGAGTTTGAGGGGCTCTTTAGCAGTTTTCTATTCTCATCCATCCAGGATTACATTCAAAACATTCCACATAGATGTGTACATATCAGATGCTGTAAATCAAGATGGTTATTATTTGGGTTAGTGTAACTGAATGATATCTGATCAGTGCTACAAAGTAAGAGTCTGGACAAGGTCAAATTCCATAATCTCAGTTTGGATTTCCTCAAAATAGAAATTTTAGTAAATATTGGAAGACATAATGGGGGCCATATTTTTCTTATGTTTAAGGTCACATTCTGTTGATTTTTGACCTAAGTTTTCATAAATAGGTTGACAAAAGCCACGATAGTTTTCACGAACAAATTTGTGTTTTCACTTATGCAAAGTCTGTGTTAAAACTGAAATACTCTCATCTTTGGTTCTGATGGGTAGATTTGTGTTTTTATTATTTTATTTCTTGACTTCTTATAGGGAAGGAGGCTTATTCTATATATGTATTTATATTTGCCAGTACAGGCTTGTCTTTACAAAGGATAGGGTGCATGAGATAACCCCCTTCCCCAGATAATCTCTGTATTAAGTTATTGATTGATGTTAGTTTTCGCTAAATTACAATTTAAAAATATCAAACATTAATAGTTAAATAGCCTTGACAAGTTGCTTCTACCAAATGTTTATGCAATATAAATAGTTTAAAGTAGTTTTCTTCCCAGTTAGAGAAGATTAACATAAGCCAAAAGTTTAAAACTGTACTATTATATTAAGTATATATGATCACATTGCATTACATAAAAATTAAATACTTATAATACTATGAAAACAATTTAAAAAATATCGTTTTAGGAACAGAAACCACAGTTTTTCTTCTGAAAGTGTGGCATATTTCCATGACATAAAGGAGTGTTTCTGAGAATTAATATTTACTTTCTTTGAGTTCTTTGGTTTGTGGTTGATATTAGCCTTTTCTAGATTTTAAAATCTCTTATTTAATGTTTACACATTTTCTTACACTATAAATTAAAGAATGGATGAGAAAGCTCAATGTCTTGCCTTTTGGGTTTTATTCCAATTAATATTTCTCTGGCATTCACAATTTTTCAGATTTTTTTTATTGGACCTCAGGTGTACAGAACTGGATTAATCATAAGCCTTGCTTTGTGACATGCTCTCATCATTGGTCCATACATGTCCCACATTGATTTATATATTTAGCTATGTAATTACTTTCCGCCTTCTTCTAATGAGAGCATTGACCAGTTTAAGAACCTTGCTTTGCAATTTGGTGACATTTATTTTCTTTGAAATTCTAGAAAAACGTTTCTTCATTTCAACTCAAACTTGCTGCTAAAGCGCCTAAATCTGAAAAGGAAATGGACCCAGAATATGAAGAGAAAATGGTAACTGTAGTCTTGGATAGGATAGTGAATGCTGTAGTTAATTTTTATAGTTGAGATGTTAAAGATGAAAAAATACATGTGTATATATAATGCATAGAGAATCATCGATTTTAGAATTGGAAAATAATTTAATATACAATCTATCACAATATTTTCTGTTGAATAAATTCACCTCCTCATTTTCAGATGAGGAAATAAAGGATCAGGGAAGCTATATGTCATAGTTGGGACTAGAAGTCACATCTCATTTTTGTTCAGTGCTCTCTGTCCCATAATAAAGTGCTTTAAGCTAGAAATATTTATTTATGAGGTGAAAATGTCGGTGATAATACCACTGTGGCTTTGTGACCTGAGAGAAATCCAGTCACAAAGCCAGATTGACGTATTTTTCTTTCTTTCTCCTTCTTTGGACATATGAATAAATGCTACACATTAATGAAACATGTAATATGTCAGTACACTTTAAAGGGAAGAATATTTGTCCAATGCATGAAGATATCACATATTTAAGCAGCATAATCTTAGTTATACTTACATATTGCTTGCTATAATACATTTAATTATTTAATTTTTAGTTACTAAAATACATATTTTAGCTTTAATTTTAACTAAACTCTTATAACCTTGGATCTTTCAAGAATTTAACAGGTGGTTGAAACGGATTTTTTTTTTCCTCTGAGGGGTTGTTTTTGCAGTAATATTATAAAAATAAGTAGAGATGAAATATATTTTTTGGTTGTCGATAGCTATTTTATCAGACTTAATGTTTAAGGCCACATCTAATGTAGGTAGGCAATGTTTTAACAGCTCTAAAAATAACATTCCAGTGAGGATAATATAAAATGGAAAGTTTCTGGCCTCCTTCCAGCTTGTGGTCTGAATTTATCTAACTCTTATATTTATGTTAATGAATGCTTCTGTAAGTTTTCTGGGTTATTAATTATGCATCCTTCATTAGCAATCAAGTATTCTCTGTGGTTGGAAAGTGACTTTGAATAAATAAATAGTCTATTTTTTCCTTTATCTAGAATGATGTACATATCTTTTGGTCTTTTAAGATTTTTTTAGTGAAACAAAGTTTTATTGCCTGTATATGGTACACGTTCCCTGACCTTTTACAATTTATTGAGAAATTAGAATACATATCAACTTTTAATAGTTAATAAATATTAACTATTTCACATATATGTGCGTGTGTTTATATATTTTTCACAAATTCTGCTTACTTTGGGGAGAAAGTTTATATGTACTAGCACAAAATACAGTTTTCTAGATCCCTGCGAGTGAAGAGAGGAATGTTTATTACATTATTATACCATGACATTGAAAATATTTTGAGACAAGATGATACTGTATTTTAAGATTTAAGTTATTTCTGGATACAACTTGGAAATTCTTAAGAGTTCAGTTTATGGTATATATATCATAGTTAATTTATATTTCAATATTTGGGATATGTTATATATTTGATGCTTAATTTTGTTACTATTTTATTTAATAAAATAATGTTTTGGAAAGAGGATTTGCTTTATGATTATGACTCTTTAAGAAGGGTATTTCTTATTGCGGAATTTACTGTCTGTCAGATCATTTTTCTTCCCTTCAAACTATTTGAAAATGCATTTTCAAATTCTGCTACTTATTTGCTGTGCAAGGTTGGGCAAATTACTTACCCTCTCTGTGCTTTAGTATCATGTAGTTACAATGGAGATGATACTTGTAATTACGTCATAGGTTTCTTAAGAGAATTGAATGGATTAATGTTTCAAGTGCTAAGAATGCTGTCCAAAGTAAATGCAATAAAAGTATTTGTTAAATAACTTTGAAGGAATGAAAAGGAAAGTCCTTACTTTTCTTTTGTTTTGCAAATTAGAAAGCCGACCGAGCAAAGAGATTTGAATTTTTACTGAAGCAGACAGAACTTTTTGCACATTTCATTCAGCCTTCAGCACAGAAATCTCCAACATCTCCACTGAACATGAAATTGGGACGTCCCCGAATAAAGAAAGATGAAAAGCAGAGCTTAATTTCTGCTGGAGAGTATGTTGGCACCTCTCTCTCTACTTTCTTTCCTTTCTCCTACCTTTTCTTCCTCCTGTCCTCCCTTGATCCCTTCATGTACCCCTTCCCTCTTCATTGTTCAGTATACCTTCATGTGACAAAAAATGTTGCCATTCTAATTATGTTTTGAAGACAACTATATTTTTTTCTCACTGGAGGCTGATCAGTAAAAATGTAGGCTGGTTCTACTGATTTCTAAGCAAGACCCTGGACAACTCATTCTTTTTCTATAAAAGATAATAGCCATGTGCACTGATTTAATTGGTACCTTATCATTTAGGTCGAATATGAAGGGATTTCCTTTTTTAATTTCAGCTACCGCCATAGGCGCACAGAGCAAGAAGAAGATGAAGAGCTACTGTCGGAGAGTCGGAAAACATCTAATGTGTGTATTAGATTTGAGGTGTCACCTTCATGTAAGTACTTCATCACATTGGTGAGTTCTTTTTCAATTTAGTTTTAGAAAAATTTTACTTGAGTATGTTAATGAAAGTATGAAACGTCCTTGCATTTTTTCCCCAGATGTGAAAGGGGGGCCACTGAGAGATTATCAGATTCGAGGACTGAATTGGTTGATCTCTTTATATGAAAATGGAGTCAATGGCATTCTGGCTGATGAAATGGTAAGGAATTGGTAGCTAAAAACACATTCTCAGTTATCAATGATTTTTATGTAAATTTGAAAAACCTGAGCTTACCTGCCTCCCTGATGCCTGGAGACTTTTTAAAAGTTGTTATCATGTAAAAGGTATTTTGTAGTCTTAGAATTATTATTATTTTTTTGAGAGAGGGTCTCTCTGTGTTGTCCAGGCTTGAGTGCAGTGGTGCAATCTCGGCTCACTGCACCCTTGACTTCTGGGTTCAAGCGATACTCCTGCCTCAGCCTCCTGAGTAGCTGTGACTCCAGGCACGTGCCCATCACACTGGGCTAATTTTTATTTTTATTTTTAGTAGAGACAGGTCTTGCCGTGTCACCCAGACTGAACTCCTGGACTCAAGCAGTCCTCCCACCTCGACCTCCCAAAGTGTTGGGATTACAGGTGTGAGCCATAGCGCCCGGCTAGAATCGTTTCGTTAAGTCACCGCTGAAACAGACTTTCACAGGCCATAAAACTCTTACTGAGCTTTCCTCAAATGGTCCAAAAACCTTCTCTGTACTTTTGTTTTTGTTTGCATTTTGGCTTCCAGGAAGCACAGAGACAAGATGGATGCCCAAATGATGCCTTTATGTAACTTTTTTATTTTTTTTAATTTTTTGAGATGGAGTCTTGCCCTGTCACCCAGACTGGAGTGCAGTGGCACAATCTTGGCTCACTGCCACCTCCACCTCCCAGGTTCAAGCAATTCTCTGTCTCAGTCTCCTGAATAGCTGGGGTTACAGGGGCCTGCCACCATGTCTGGCTAATTTTTTTGTATTTTTAGTAGAGATGGGGTTTTACCGTTTTGGCCAGGCTGGTCTTGAACTCCTGACCTCATGATCCACCTGCCTCGGCCTCCCAAAGTGCTGGGATTACAGGTGTGAGCCACCCCCACCCTGGCCTTATGTAACCTTTAATGGTCTGCCCTGTGTGTCCTTCTGTCTTTTCCTATTCTTTATCTACTTGTCTTTCTTACTTTCCTTGTCATCTCTTTATTTCTATTTTGCCATTAATTTATGTTCCATGTTTTCATTGTAGGCTACCTGAAATCCTTTTGGGAATAAGGTGGGGTATACAAACCAAACAATACATAAATGACTGTCTGAATATATGCATATGTGAATGATTATCAATATTTCGACTTGTGAACAATCAAAAAGTGCATAGGTGGAATAAGGAATGAATAAAGAGTAATGTTGAATCTTGATACAGTACAGTGCATGGTGGGGCTTTGGAAATCAGTGAAGGAGTTATAAATGTGTAAATAAAATAACTGAACAGGGAAAAGTAAGGCACATAAGATGCTAATTCATCAGCTAAAGGGGGAATATATGAAGGCTTTTTCTTTTTTTTGAGACGGAGTCTCACTCTGTCACTCAGGCTGGAGTGCAGTGGTGTGATCTTGGCTCACTGCAAGCTCCGCCTTCTAGGTTCACGCCATTCTCCTGCCTCAGCCTCCCGAGTAGCTGGGACTACAGGCGCCCAACACCGCGCCCAGCTAATTTTTTGTATTTTTTTAGTAGAGATGGGGTTTCACCATGGTCTCGATCTCCTGACCTCATGATCCTCCCTCCTCAGCCTCCCAAAGTGCTGGGATTACAGGCGTGAGCTACCACGCCCGGCCCCATATTTGTATTTTAAGACCAAATTAATAAAATGGGATTTAAGAGAGGGCAGGGAAAGTTCTAAATCCATATAAGTCAATGATACTCATATTTATGTGAGCCTGAAACCGTACCTGTAATCACTATTATCCAGAAGAGCCACATGATGATACATGCCCTATGGCGTCTAGTATAGTTGGTAGTCAGTCGCATAAGTACTCATCCCTGGTTGAGCAACTGTTAGGTGTGTGGCAGAGGATCCCTTAAAGCAAGGGTCTGTAGCTCCTTATATTTAGGTATTCTAGTTTGAAGACTGTTGTCAGCTCAGAAGGGGAGGAGTTTGGTTCATTGGACAATGGAAGGACCAGGATTATTTGCCCCAAGCAGCTCTTGGCTGCAGCCTGTCTAAACATGAAGGATCTGATCTTTAGTGATGAATTTGTGCTGATATCAGATATATGTATTTTATATATAATATATAATATATATAATATATAATGTATACTTACATATATTTTTATATATATATATATATATATATAAAATATTTTTTTGAGGTGGAGTTTTGCTCTTGTCGTCCAGGCTGGAGTGCAATGGCGTGATCTCGGCTTACTGCAACCTCCACCTCCCGGGTTCAAGTGGTTCTCCTCCCCCAGCCTCCCAGGTAGCTGGGATTACAGGCGCCCACCACCACGCCTGGCTAATTTTGTATTTTTAGTAGAGATGGGGTTTCACCATGTTGGTCAGGCTGGTCTCAAACTCCTGACTTCAGGTGATCCATCTGCCTTGGTCTCCCAAAGTGTTGGGATTACAGGTGTGAGCCACTGCACCCAGCCGATACCAGATGTGTTTTAATTACTAAAAAATAGACACTTTAAGGAGTATAGAAAATTTGGAAAAAAATGAATAATTAAAATTAAGTTATAATTCTTCTACTTAGAAGTAACCACAGCTAACATTTTGGCATATTTCATTTTACTTTTTCTTCTGGGTGTACTTATTTTGTATAGTTGAAATCATATTGTATATATAACTTGGCATTCTGATTTATTTACATTAATACATATTTTCCATGTAATTAAGACATTTTCTGAACATAATTAATTATTGCATAATAATCCTTGGGAGGTACCATAGTTTTATTCAACTTCTCTCTTATTGCTGTTCATTTGGATTGCCTGATGTATAGTGTAAATAATGCCACTATAAGAATCTTGTGATTTAGTTTTTCTGTACCTCTCAGATTATTTCCGTAGGATTCCTAGAAGTAGAATTACTTGGTTAAGGAGTATAAATATTTTAAGGTTTTGATGTATAGTATTCATAAAAGTTGTCTCATTAAATGACATATCAGATAGGATACAATCAGAAAAATAGCTTTAAGTAGACATTTATAAAAAGAAGTATATATCTTGCTCAGAGATAAAACCAAAAGCAGTTTTAAGAGGCCCAAAAAGGACTTAGTTCCCTTTCTTATGGGTTAGGTATGGGTTCATAGATAATGAATATATTATTTTTTAAAAAGTCCTCTGGAGTTGGTGATCTCTCTCAGGTTCTTTCTGGCTGCAAAGTTCTGTTCTTTTGTGGTTCCTAAAGTTTTTAAGAGTGTGAGATGCAAGTACAGAGCCACAAGCCCCTTGAAACACATAGTCTGAATATTTAATGTCTGGGCTGTAATAATGTTAAGAACAATAGGAAAGAAAGACCAGTATCTAAGCAGGCTGGCAAAGGAAGCGTGTCTTTATAAAACAAACACACAGAAAATTCCTAACTTCAGAACAAGTAGAAAAATTATATAGTAGATTGCTTTCTCCTTTAGGAGGAAAAATGTTCTAAATAGAAAGTTGCTTTGTTGAGCAACATTCTGACTGCAAGTTATTGATTTCTGTTTGTGCTCACGGTAAGTACAATACTGAATTGGAATGATTTGATTATCTTCTTTAAAAAAAGGTGTTTGGTATTTTTACTTTTCATTGGTAGAAACATAATTGCCCTTGCGAGATAGTGGACAAAGATCTTTTGTTATGTTGTTCCTAACAAAATGTTTCCTTACAGAAAAAATGTTCATGGATGTTTTTCCTTGTGATGATAATGCAGGGCCTTGGGAAAACTTTACAAACAATTGCTTTGCTTGGTTACCTGAAACACTACCGAAATATTCCTGGACCTCACATGGTTTTAGTTCCAAAGTCTACTTTACACAACTGGATGAATGAATTTAAACGATGGGTCCCATCTCTCCGTGTCATTTGTTTTGTCGGAGACAAGGATGCCAGAGTAAGTGAGAAACAAGTGTAAAAAGGCAGTCAAGAATAACGTCATTTCAGGAGTTTAGTTACATATTATTGCTGTTAAAAACATCTGAGTTGACTACTATTAAATAAGACTTAAGGTGTATGTACTTTAAGCTAGGCTCTGTTTTAAGTGCTTTGCATCTATTAATTTAATTCTCACAACACTCCCATGAGGTAGATATATCACCTATTAATAATAGACAATCCATTATTATGCTTCGTCTACATTTGCTTTAACTAGTTCATTAACCTAAGCATTTTTGAATTGTACTTTGAGTGACTTTTCATTAAAAACATCTTATTTTATTGACAGTATATCTTACCAGTGACTCTCATTTGTGCTATTTTGAAGCCAACAATATGGAAATTTGCATTACTTAAAATTTTATATTTAAGTTTTTGACTTTTAACTTGGTGTACACACACGCATATGCATGTACACAACTGGAACCTCTTCTATATGTACAGAGAGCCTCGTGTTTTGCGTTTATGCATAGACGCAGCTTTCAGTTTTGGTGTTTGAATAGAAAAATACATGTCTGTATATATTCTCAGGTAATATTAGAAACTGGGCATTTTGGGGGGTGTGTTTAAATCAGCCATTTGTCAGTCTAGTAGGCTACAATCATTTTAGGACTGTAGAATTAGTCTAAAAATAATATATTATGTAAAAATACTAAAACAGATAATCAGCTTAGAAAGCTTATTATTAAACTTTGTCTTTATTTTGCCTCCAGAGAACACAGTTTAGAGATGTATTCAGTTTTCCATATTTAGATAGATTATCTAAAGATATCCTCAAAAGAATGGTAGTGCAATGAATTACATAATTTTATCCTCATCATTTTGCTTGAAGAAAAATTACTCAGTTTTATTTAAATTTAACTTATACATAATTTAAATATTGAAATAGCTCATAAGTTTACAATTACAGGCCAGATTCTTCCCTATGCCTAATATTTCCCTAAAGCAAATTAGTCACTTAGAACTCTTTCTGGTCACCATTGTTATCTAATATAATACCACTCCATATAAACTTTGCATTTCTAAAGTATTGAGCTTTTGCTAAAATTATTTCTTAAAGATTAAAAGCAAAAGATAAATATCTAGGTTTGTGTTTTCATAACGACTCAGTATATTTAATTTATGACTGCCCTATCTCTACTTCCTGGGGAGGCTAGGATTCTGGTGGCTTGAAAAATTTCTTTGTTTCTTTTTCCAGAGGCGGGGTCTCGCTCTGTCGCCCAGGCTGGAATGCAGTGATGTGATCATAGCTCACTGCAGCCTTGAACTCCTGGGCTCAAGCGATCCTCTCACCTCGGGTTCCTGAGTTGCTGGGACTACAAGTGTGCACCACTGTGCCTGGCTTTGAAAAATTTCTTAATCTTGAAAACCAGTCTTCAAAGTTAGTGTTTTTCAAATTGTGAGTTGCTACCCATTAGTGGGTTGTGACTTCAGCTTAGTACTTGGTGACAACAATTTTCTGCAACACTGAGAGAGAATGGAATAGCAAATTACAGAGTGTTTCATACTATAATAAGGATAAATATTGCTTTGAGAAACTTTTAAGTTGCCTCTTTCTGTGTACACACACTCAAACACATATGTATATACTGAATTGCAATTCAAAAGGTAATTTTACTGTGGGCTATGGTCAAAAGAGTTTGAAAACCAATAATTGCCAATTACATAAATAATAAATGTACCATGTTCAGCACTTAGAGATTGATGTGGATATGTATAGAGGAAGTCCAGATCATTACATATAGACAGATTTGAATCTTGGTACAACATAGGATAGATATGTTGGGTCTTTGTATTTTCCTGGTCTTCTGTAAACACTTTATGAAGGTAATATTTTAGTAATAAAAATTTGATGTAGGTTATAATAGGCATTTAATTGAGTTGGGAGATTATTAGAGATACTGTTGATCCTGTCTGATTGATACCAATGTGCTTTGTGGCCCTTTCCTTTGCCATGCCAGAGGTATCAAAGATAGTAGACATAGAAGTGGGTTTGATTTCAGTTGTGGCTTTGCTACTGATTGTGTGGGGTTGAGTGAGTCTTCAAGGACCTTAATTTTTTCACCTCTAAAATGAGAGCTTTTGGATTATGTGACACCTTTAGTGTTTTATCGAGATGTTTAACTCTAAATTCATCCAATAGTTACAAAAAGTTCAAAACAGAGCTAATTTAAATTAAAAATATGCATTTGTTCCATGAAACTTGTAGGCAAAACCATCAAACTGAGAGCTTCACAAAATCAAATAAGGATAAGGTGTTAGCATGACTGAATGGGGTCTGGCACTCTACTTCTCTTTATTTTGTCTCCTATTCCCTAATGTCTTAATTAAATTTATAAATGTGATCACTTCCCAGGGTGCAACTGAGATCTCTGAAAAGGCCTTTTTTTTTTTTTCTGTCCTCCTCTTCAGTCCAGGTGATTCTCTTATACATAGTAGACACTCAGTAAATATCTGTTGAATGAGTCTGCAGTGTGTTTAGTATATAGTTGTGAATTATGAAATAAAGACTTTGCCGGGAACAGTTTTGTTTATGCACTGTAACTTCAGATTTATACAACTTTTTTTTTTGAGATGGAGTCTCACTCTGTCGCAAAGGCTTGAGTGCAGTGGTGACATCTTAGCTCACTGCAACCTCCCCACCTCCTGGGCTCAAGCGATTCTCCTGCCTCAGCCTCCCAAGTAGCTGGAATTACAGGTGTGAGCCACCATGCCCAGCTAATTTTTGTATTTTTTAGTAGAGATGGGGTTTCACCATGTTGGCCAGGCTGTTCTTGAACTCCTGACCTCGTGTCCATCTGCCTTGGCCTCCCAAAGTGCTGACATTACAGGCGTGAGCCACGGTGCCCAGCCAGATTCATAATACTAATCAGCCTCTTCTTAATATAGATTTTGCTGCTTCCCATTAATTTTTGTGGTTTTATTTTGACCAATAACATCTGGAATTCAGCTCATACAAGTTAAAAATGCTCTCAGTCAACTTACCTACCATGTTGGCCACTGCCTGTGAAGACTTAAAAATAGTTTTAAATAGTCTCACTGTTTTCCATAGCCTCCTGTACTAGACAGAGCAAGTCCCCTTTATGAAATCACATTTGTAGCCTCATGGCAACATCTGGAACTTCACAAAAACATTAGTGGGCTTCCATGACCTTTTAACAGTTAAAAAGTGTATGAGTCAGCCCAGCTAGAAAATGAAGAAGGGACATACAAGAGTTCTCGAAAGGTTGGAATCATTCATGCACATTGAGTTCTTTCTATTTGTTGAAACTGTATTATGTTGGTAACTCTTGGATCTTGGCAAGAATATGTTGTTCCAGAAAGAGTTACTTTGTCTGTGTTCTTTTGGATGCCCCATGATATGAAGACAAGCCCAGTAACTTTGTGATTTCTGGTCATAGGAACTTTTCTAGGTCATTGACTATGCTGTATTTCTGTAAGGGAAGGCTTTGTTTCTCTTCTGTTAATGAATATATTAGCAGGTCATCCAGATAATTGACCACACAACTACCTTTGGGCCTCAGTTTTCCCATCTCTAAAATGGATGAAACTAAATGATCCTCAGGGTCTCTTAGAACTCTTAATATTTTCTTGATATTTTAATTCTGTGATCATCTGGTAACATATTCTAATATAAATATATTCTAATATGAAGTATTTTATTTTGCATTAGGCTGCTTTTATTCGTGATGAAATGATGCCAGGAGAGTGGGATGTTTGCGTTACTTCTTATGAGATGGTAATTAAAGAAAAATCTGTATTCAAAAAGTTTCACTGGCGATACCTAGTCATCGATGAAGCTCACAGAATAAAGAATGAAAAATCTAAGGTAAGTTATCAATATCTTTATTAAAGTTTACATTTAATTACCAGGTTGGTTTGTTCACTTTTCTGTATTCAGAATAAAAAATGATGGAACAGCCGGGTGTGGTGGCTCACACCTGTAATCCCAGCACTTTGGGAGGCCAAGGAGGGCGGATCACAAGGTTAAGAGATTGAGACCATTCTGGCCAACATGGTGAAAACCCGTCTCTACTAAAACTACAAAAATTAGCAGGGTGTGGTGGTGCATGCCTGTGGTTCTAGCTACTTGAGAGGCTGAGGCAGGAGAATAGCTTGAACCCGGGAGGTGGAGGTTGCAGTGAGCCGAGATCTCACTCCTGCACTTCAGCCTGGCAACAGAGCGAGACTCCGTCTCAAAAAAAAAGATGGAACATTGTGATTTTATTCATGGAATGTGAATGCAAATCTAAATTACTGAATACAAGACACATTAAAATTGAGCACAGTTTTTAATGTAAAGAAAAATAAGTGTTCCTTTGGTATACCTCCTGTGCCTAACTCTGTTATGCTGTAGTATTTTAATATTGTTGAGAATATTTAGTGCACAAATATCATTTGTATTGATTTATTTTTATTGAGGGGCTACCTTATATGTATTTATATGAATGAGAGAAAATAATTTCCTGGAATTATCTGACTTGTGTGAATTAGAGTGTGGTGTTAACACTGAAAAATATCAATATTTCCTGCCATTCAACTCCATCAACAGTAGGAAAAGCTTCAATTATGATGAACCTCTCTTTGGATCACTGGGCTAATTTGGGAGAAACAGGGACAGAACTGGAGCAGAACCACCAGGTGGATTATACTAATTTCAAATTGGAACTAGTATCTGATAAGAGGACGCATGTTAGAGAATAATTTTTTATTTAAGAGCATTATAAAAATGTGCATTTTTGTTCATATGATTACCATTCTTTTGTGCTTTTTGTGTCTTAATTTTTGTGGTCTTATGTTTAGAAAGTTAATATAAGTTACTGGGAAAATCAGCTCAATTCTGGGGCTTAAAAATTGTGACCAGGCCAAGTTAGAACGTGTCTAGGCATGTAGATGAATGTGGTTGGTGGGGAGATGGAGATTTTATTGTGTAAAATGGCTAACCTGGATTCCATGGAGAAGTTCTGACTTTTTTCTGTGAGCCCAAAATGGAGAAACGAAAATTTTGAAGTTGGGGGGAGGGTCTAAGGTATAAATATGATCTGCATTCTTTTTTTTTTTTTTTTTTTTTTTTTTGAGACGAAGTTTCACTCTGTTGCCCAGGGTGGAGTGCAGTGGCATGATCTCAGCTCACTGCAACTTCTGCCTCCTGGATTGAAACGATTCTCCTGCCTCAGCCTCCTGAGTAGCTGGAATTAAAGGCATGCACCACCACACCCAGCTAATTTTTTTTGTATTTTTAGTAGAGATGGGGTTTTACCATGTTGGCGAGTCTGGTCTCAAACCCCTGACTTGAGATGATCCACCTGCCTCGGCCTCCCAAAGTGCTGGGATTACAGGCATGAGCCACTGCGCTGGCTTGCATTCTTTTAAGTATAGAAATGTTCAGTTTTGCCTCACTGCAGCATTGTCACCTGAACTAGGGTATTTTTCCATAGAAAATTTTCAAGTTATATTGTAGTCAAAAATATATTGGTTGGATAAATTACAGTATAACTGAATGTTGAGCATTCTAATAAGTAAAATAATCCTCATATGAGTATTATTTTCTAGCTTTCAGAGATTGTTCGTGAGTTCAAGTCGACTAACCGCTTGCTCCTAACTGGAACACCTTTGCAGAATAACCTGCATGAACTGTGGGCCTTACTCAACTTTTTATTGCCTGATGTCTTTAATTCTGCAGATGTAAGTTTAAGCCATGCGTTTTAAGTATAACTTTCTTATTTTCACTGACATGTGTTTTAAAAAACTATAGATTGAAATTTATGGTACTTTTTAATTTGTAATTTTTTATCTGCATGTTTTGGTTTTGTTAGGAAAGAGTTCTTTAGTACAAAGTTTTAAAATGAGGATCTTTTGAGAAATAGTATGCTTCTTGTCTTTGAGATCAACCTGCCTGTTCAACTTTGTCTCTATCATATTACTCCTAAAACTTATGATATGAGGCTGAGTCCATAGTAGTGCATTCACCATTTTATTTTCATTAAGTTGAAGGAGTTTGAAACATATTTTTGTATACTAGTTTGGCAGGTGGAAGCTATAAAATGATCTTTGATTTTTTTTTTTAATTTTTATTTTTTTATTATACTTTAGGTTTTAGGGTACATGTGCACAATGTGCAGGTTTGTTACCTATGTATCCATGTGCCATGTTGCTTTCCTGCATCCATTAACTCGTCATTTAGCATTAGGTATATCTCCTAATGCTGTCCCTCCCCCCTCCCCCAACCCCACAACAGTCCCCGGAGCGTGATGTTACCCTTCCTGTGTCCATGAGTTCTCATTGTTCAATTCCCACCTATGAGTGAGAACATGCGGTGTTTGGTTTTTTGTCCTTGCGATAGTTTACTGAGAATGATGTTTTCCAGTTTCATCCATGTCCCTACAAAGGACATGAACTCATCATTTTTTATGGCTGCATAGTATTCCATGGTGTATATGTGCCACATTTTCTTAATCCAGTCTATTGTTGTTGGACAT
This sequence comes from Symphalangus syndactylus, assembly GCF_028878055.3. Taxonomy (NCBI): domain Eukaryota; kingdom Metazoa; phylum Chordata; class Mammalia; order Primates; family Hylobatidae; genus Symphalangus; species Symphalangus syndactylus. The sequence continues at coordinate 132,558,009 of NC_072447.2, read as the reverse complement.
TTGGGTTGGTTCCAACTCTTTTGCTATTGCTCTCACCGCTCCTATTCAACATAGTGCTGGAAGTTCTGGCCAGAGCAATCAGGCAGGAGAAGGAAATAAAGGGCATTCAATTAGGAAAAGAGGAAGTCAAATTGTCCCTGTTTGCAGATGACATGATTGTATATCTAGAAAACCCCATTGTCTCAGCCCAAAATCTCCTTAAGATGATCTTTGATTATTGTAGGCATTGACATTTGGTGAGTGCTGAAGAGTATGTGATTTGAAAGACAGCATATTGTGTAAATGTGTGATTTATATATATATATTTTTTATCATTAACACAAAGTTATGCTAGGACACCAAACTAAATGGAAAGATTTAAGAACCTTGGTGCTTGATTTTTCCCATTATTATTATTATTATTATTTTGAGAGGGAGTCTCACTCTGTCCCCCAGGCTGGAGTACAGTGGCACAATCTCAGCTCACTGCAACCTCCGCCTCTCGGGCGAAAGTGATTCTCCTGCCTCAGCCTCCCCAGTAGCTGGGATTACAGGTGCCTGTCACCACACCTGGCTAATTTTTTGTATTTTTAGTAGAGACAGGGTTTTGCCATGTTGGTCAGGCTGGTCTAGAACTCCTGACCTCAAGTGGTCTGCCCACCTCAGCCTCCCAAAGTTCTGGGATTACAGGTGTGAGCCACCGTACCCGGCCCCATTATGACTATTAATTGATAATAAAAAGTAGCAAGTTCAGCCATAAGTTGGTTTGCACACTTTATCTTGCTTTTGTTTGTTTTATTGTTTGGTAAAATTAACATTCTTATTAGCATTATGTCTTTGATTTTATATTCTACTTTTTAAACTAGATATAATATTTCCACAGTATGGGGAAGCGTAATAAATATCTTTTAAGGAAAAAGTTGACAGAATTCTTACACAATGGGGCTCAAATTTTGTTAACTGCTCCAGTATTTTACCTATTTTCAGAAGTAAATAATAGTAGCTATCACAGCTGATAATATTTTTGAAAGTACTTTGTAAATGCATTATTTCCATATTGGTTGTATAAGAATCTGTAGAATATCGGGTATATTTTAAAAAACTGTGCACTCATTGGAGAATTTCCACCCCTCTACAGGACTTTGATTCTTGGTTTGACACTAAAAATTGCCTTGGTGATCAAAAACTCGTGGAAAGACTTCATGCAGTAAGTAATAGCAGACAAGAACATTCAGTAATTAAATAGTATACACAAACTAACCCAGAAAACAAAATGCTGTGGAATCTGTTTGAACTTGTGTTTGCCTCTTGGCCCAATGTCACTGTTTCTCCCTCCTATCCTTTCTGACAGCCTCTTTGGTTTTTTTTTTTTTTTAATTCCTCTATGTCCTCAGCCTCTCTCTAGAACAGCTTTTTTGCCTTGGCTCTCCCCTGTGAGTAATGTGGTCCTCTCCAATAGAGAGGCTGTTCCTGCTCCCACACCCCACTGTTCCTCAGGATGGTACCGGTATTCTCCTAGTTCCCCCACTGCCACTTCTAAGCTACTGCTTCTCCACTGTCATGTATAAAGCTCTTCCTCTGAAGCCTAAGCTGTCTTGCAGTTTTATCCTCCACCCATTTTGTTTCCTGTTAATCTGTTCATCATCGGGTGGCTCCTTAACATTCATTGTATGCCAATTTTGTATTCTTTTTTTTTTTCTTTAAGACAGAGTCTTGCTCTGTTGGCCAGGCTGGAGTGCAGTGGCACTGCAAACTCCGCCTCCCGGGCTCAAGCAATTCTCCTGCCTCAGCCTCCCGAGTAGCTGGGATTACAGGCGTGTGCCCCCATGCGCGGCTAATTTTTGTATTTTTAGTAGAGATGGGGTTTCACCATGTTGGCCAGGCTGATCTCGAACTCCTGACCTCAGGTAATTGCCTTCCTGGGCCTCCCAAAGTGCTGGGATTACAGGCCTGAGCCACCGCATCCGACTTTTCTTTTCTTTTCTTTTTCCCTTTTTTTTCTTTTTTCTGAGAGAGAGTCTCGCTCTATAGCCCGGGCTGCTGGAGTTCAGTGGCATGATCTTGGCCCACTGCAACTTCTGCCTCCCGGGTTCAAGCGATTCTCTTGCCTCAGCCTCCCAAGTAGCTGGGACTAAAGGCACGTGCCACCACGCCAGGCTAATTTTTGTATTTTTAGTAGAGACGGATTTTCACCATGTTGGCCAGGCTGGTCTCGAACTCCTGACCTCATGATCCACCCATCTTGGCCTCCCAAAGTGCTGAGATTACAGGCGAGAACCACTGTGCCTGGCCCCAACTTTCTATTCTTTGATCACAATTTCTCATCTCTTTCTAGTGCTTTCGTTCAGGTTAATCCTTCTGTACTTGTCGTGTTACCTCACAGAGACCTGTAATCCCCAGACCTCTGCATTTTCTCCCCATGTATCAGCTTATTTCTGTTGTGACTTTTTTCTGTATCCAGCAATGAACTCATTTTCTATCACTCAAACCATCTTTGACCAGTACTCCTAAACTCCCTTGCTCCCTTCTCCGTCTGCCATACCTACCTAAAAACCGTAAGCTGGAATAATGTAATGTAACTGTCTCTCTGTCTTCTGGGTTTCAATTTTGCTTCTGCCACTTACTAGCAGAGTGGACATCTCTGTATTGGGGCTGCCCAACACTGGTAAAGAAGATTTCACAACTGTCCAGGTTGGAACCACTATGATTCCATGTTCTCTAACATAAGCTGAGGTGTCATAATACTGATGATCCTTCAGCATGGCCTTCTACAGTCTTCTTTCCTGTTTCCTATAACAACTATTTCAGACCTTCCCCAGTCTCCCCAAGATTTCTATCCTAGGTATCTCCTGCCCTCCTTCTCCCTCATCAGGTAACATCATTCCTTTCTCAAAGAGAAAAAAGAAGACATTAGGTAGGAAGTCCTTCAAGGATGTCTACCTTCTAAGGAGGTCTGCATCTGTGTTACCTTCTATTGGAGTGGAAGGGGTGTCTTTTCTCTGGTCAGTAGCTAATTCTTCCATGTGAATCCTTGATCTCATCTCTTCCTATTCTTTATGGTCTTTCCCCCATGATTTATCTTTTTAGTTGACTGTATTTTCTACCTCTTTTTAATTGACTATATTTTCTATCTTTTTAACTGACTGTATTTTCTACCTCTCCATTCATATTGGGTCTTTTCCCTAAGTGTAAACATGCTCAGGTAACTCTCTTGTTAATTCCAAACCCAAACACGTACCCATCCACCCTCACACATATGCAAAACAGTGCTCCCTCAACACTGTGTCCCTCTGGCTGTGATTCCGTTTTCTTCCCTTGATAGCTAAGCTCCTTGAAAGAGTAGTTTATCCTCTCCATATCTACTCCCTAGTCTTCTGTTTACTCTTGAATCCATTGACCACTGGCTTCTATCCATTCCATACAACTGAAACTTATCTCACAGTGTCTTCAGTGACTTTCCAGTTGCTGAATTCAGGTACGCTTTTTGGTCGGTATCTTGGCTATTGCTTTGAACCTGCTAACTATCTCCTCCTGCTGGAAACTCTTTGCTGCTTGGTTTCTAGGATACTGTTCTCTTTTGGATTTTCTTTTACCCTTTGTCCACCCCTATCAGTCCCTTTTGTGGGCTTTTCTTTCTTTGACTGTCTCTTATAAAGTTTAGCATTTTATAGGGCTTTGTCTTTGACTTTCATACATGCTCTCCCTGGGGATCCACTCCCATGGTTTTACCTACCACCTATATACTGATGCCTCCTGAATTGACCTCTCTGTATCCCTCTCCTAAGCACTATACTTTCATATCCCATTGCCTTTGGAGTCTTTTTGCTTAAGTATCTCACAGGCAGTTTAAACTCTTAAGGATATCTTTTAGAAAACTCTGAGGCTTACACCAGAATCCAGAAGTCTTCTTTTACTCTTCCCCTGTATAATAATAGGTACAGTTTATTGTTTACTATATACTTAAGTTCTACACATGTACTACCACAAATTTCCACAGCAGACTTGGAAATAGGTATCATTATCCGCATTTAAAAATGTTTGGCCAGGCAGGGTGGCTCACACCTGTAATCCCAGCACTTTGGGAGGCCGAGGCGGGTGGATCACAAGGTCAAGAGATTGAGACCATCCTGGCCAACATGGTGAAACCACATCTCTACTAAAAATACAAAAATTAGCTGGGCATGGTGGCTCACGCCTATAGTCCCAGCTACTCGGGAGGCTGAGGTAGGAGAATGGCTTGAACCTGGGAGACGGAGGTTGCAGTGAGCCGTGATCTCACCACTACATTTCAGCCTGGCGACAGAGCGAAACTCTGTCCCCTTCCACCCCCACCCCCCGCCAAAAAAAATGTTTGGCGGGCCGGGCGCAGTGGCTCACGCCTGTAATCCTAGCACTTTGGGAGGTTGAGGCAGGCAGATTGCCTGAGCTCAGGAGTTCGAGACCAGCCAGGGCAACATGGTGAAACCTCATCTCTACTAAAATAGGAAAAATTAGCCGAGCGTGGTGGCGTGCGCCTGTAGTCCCAGCTACTTGGGAGGCTGAGGCAGGAGAATTGCTTGAACCTGGGAGGCGGAGGTTTCAGTGAGCCGAGATTGCCCCACTGCACTTCAGCCTGGGTGACAGAGCGAGACTCTGTCTCAAAAAAAAAAAAAAAAGTTTGGTATATACACATATCATATATTTGTTTTTGGATGAACCGATGAGGAAATAGGCTTGGAAAAATTAGAGAACTTTCCTAGGCTCACAACGGCTAGTCAGGACTGAGCTGATTTTAGAAGTAGCCTGATGTGGGTTTGAATTCCACATCTGCCACTTGCTAGCAAAGTTCCTTTGATGGCCTTACTAAAATAGAAATGATAACATTTGTTTCAGATTTATTGTAAGGATTAAATAATACATGTAAAGTTCATAGTATAGTATCTGGCACATTGTAGGTAGGTACTCTATAGATTGTAGCACTATTGTGATAGAACCTGTCTTCCAGGTATACACTGACTATTTTATCTTTTTTTCTCTATTCATCTATATTTTCCTTCATATTGAATATTTTCTCCTCATTTATATATTTAACTACAGTCATGCACTGGCATAACAACGTTATGGTCAACGATGGACCGCATAGATGATGGTGGTCCCATCAGATTATAATGGAGCATATATAGAGACCTGATATATGGCACTTGATACTGGCATTGCAGATCAAGTAGGGGAAATGATTGATAGTGAGTAATGGTGCTGGGACACGTGGTTTTCTATATGAAAAAACAAATAAATACATATACCATGTAGGTTTGTGTAAGAACACTCTATGATCTTAGCACAATGATGAAATCACTTAACAACACATTTCTTAGAACATATCCCCATCATTAAGTGGCACATGATGGTACTTTGAAATGACCTGCATTTTTATTTCATTTTTGAAGACTCCCTGATCGATATTCTGACTTCAGATTTCCTCTCAGGTTTAAAAATCTTGTTGTGGGCTGGGCACAGTGGCTCACGCCTGTAATCCCAGCACTTTGGGAGGCCAAGGCGGGTGGATCACAGGGTTAGGAGTTCAAGACCAGCCCGGCCAACATGGTGAAACCCCGTATCTACTAAAGATACAAAAATGAGCCAGGCGTGGTGGCGCATGCCTGTAATTCCAGCTACTCAAGAGGCTGAGGCAGGAGAATTGCTTGAAGCCAGGAGGCGGAGGTTGCAGTGAGCCGAGATTGTGCCATTGCACTCCAGCCTGGGTGACAGGGTGAGACTCTGTCTCCAAAAAAAAAAAAAAATCTTGTGTTACAGCAGCTTCTTTTTTTTTTTTTTTTTTTTTTTTTTAACGGTTCTTTCGTGCTTATTCAGCAACCAATAGTCTTGTTGTCTTAATTTTTCATGTATTTTGTGCCATGAAGTCGTGAATGCCTACTTTAGGTCCCCTATTCTGATTTTCTAATGGACTCTTACTTGGTGGTTCTTTACCAAGAAAGTTTGCAACTGGTATTGGTAGTGTTTGTCAGACTATGCAGTGGGAAGTAAATTTCACATCAATGTTGTTAATGAAATACATTATTAATCATATTTAATGTTTCATAAACTTTTATAAAAATGATCACCTTTTAGGTTTTAAAACCATTTTTGTTACGCCGTATAAAAACTGATGTAGAGAAGAGTCTGCCACCTAAAAAGGAAATAAAGATTTACTTGGGGCTGAGTAAGATGCAACGAGAATGGTGAGCTATTTCATTTCCTTTAAAACTTATTTGTGTGTAAGAATTTACTAAAAATTAGCTTTGTAGTTGTTCAGTTATGCTGTTAGTTCAAAAATTACATTTTATATTTAAATGGCAAGTTAAGTAGTTCAGATATTTTCAGAGAAAATTTGTAAGTATTTTATTTAACCCTTTGAAAAGAGTATAGGTTTTGGAGTCTGTAGGTCTGTGTTTGAATTCCATGCATTACCACTTAATAGCTAGTTATCTTGGGCAAGTTACATAGCCTAAATTTCCATTCTGTAAAATGGGGATAATAATATTGAACTTATGAGGATGATGTTAGGATTAAAGGGGGTAATGTCACTGGCATGCTTGTTAGTTAAAAAGCATTCTTTAAAAGCATTCTTTGGCCAGGTGCAGTGGCTCACATCTGTAATCCCAGCACTTTGGGAGGCCAAGGCAGGAGGATTGTTTGAGCCCAGGAGTTCAAGACTAGCCTGGGCAACAAAGTGAGACCCCATCTCTACAAAAAATAAAAAATAAAATTAGCTGAGCATTGTGGCACACACCTGTGTTTGCAGCTATATGAGAGGCTGAGGCAGGAAGATTATTGGAGCCCAGGAAGTCAAGGCTGCAGTGAGCCATGTTTGTGCCGCCGCACTCCAGGGTAGGCGACAGAGTGAGACCGTGTCTCAAAAAAAAGCATTCTTGCTTTTTCCTTCAGTGAAAATAATTATAACCATATTACTAGTGTTGATGAAAATGTCGGTGATCGTGGATATTACAAAAATAGAATCTGGAATGGTTAGATAAATGCAATTAAAGCAGGACATTGACAAGGGAAGTCATAAGGAATCATAAGTGGAAAGTGTTAATAATGTAATAGTGCTGCTAATAGGAGCAAAATGTTATGTATATAAATACAGTTAGATCATGTATAAAATATATGATTTCTTTACTACACAAGCCAGTGTAAGGTAGAGATTAAGAGTGTATTCTTTGGACTCAGACATAAGATCATAGCTTGGTTTTGTCCCTTCTGTGACCCTGAGTAAGTTGTTTAACTTCTCTTAGCTGCCTTAATTTCCGTCTGTAAAATGGGGATGAGACTAGTAAATACTCAGAATTGTTGTGAAGATTTAGTGGCATAATTCATATATAGCCCTTGACATGATACTTGGCACTTGCACTCAGCAAAAGTTGGTAATTATTATAATTACATATTATCATTGATTGGGTGTATATGTATACACATAAGTCTCTGTGGGGGTGGAATTTTAGAAAAGAGAATGAAAAATATTTATAGGATCAGAAAAAAATGACCTGTGAAGACAGGTATAAGAAATTGAAATTGTTTTTAGTTCAAACAAGTAAATGTTGGATGTAAAATTCAGGCAAATGTTGTAGTTATTGATAATTAGCAGACAGAATTCTCTAAATAATTGTCAACTGATGGCAATTTCTCATCATGGTTAAAGCAGGAGGAAACAGGTTTATAAGCAACACACAGTTCACATGTTCAAATATTCATTACTTGGTTGGTTTTGCCCATTAGATTTAATCTCAAATCAAATCTTGTTTATCTTTAAACAGGAATCTAATCTGATGGCCAAAGGAACATTTGTTTATGACATTAACTTTCTAGTAATTGATGATTAATTATAGTTTAAATTTTTAGGTATACAAAAATCCTGATGAAAGATATTGATGTTTTAAACTCTTCTGGCAAGATGGACAAGATGCGACTCTTAAACATTCTGATGCAGCTTCGAAAGTGTTGTAATCATCCATATCTGTTTGATGGTGCTGAACCTGGTCCACCTTATACCACTGATGAGCATATTGTCAGCAACAGTGGTAAAATGGTAGTTCTGGATAAACTATTGGCCAAACTCAAAGAACAGGGTGAGTAATAAATTAGCATGGAATAAATTTATATTAATGACTTGTATATAAATAAAATTTTCCATATTCATTCATTCACTTATTCAGCAGACATTGTTAAGTACTTACCATTTGCCAGGAATTGTCCTACAGGCTAGGTGTACAAAGATGAATAAGACAACAGTCTTTGCCTTGGATAAGCTCACAGTGTAGTGAGGAGAATAGTTGCAATTCATTGTGATAAGTGCTATGATATGTTGCGAAACTGGGAGTTGGGAAAGTCTTCACAGAGATGACCTTTGAGATGAGCACTGGAGAATGTGTAGGAGTGAACCATGGGGAATAGGAGGGGAAGGGTTTTCTAGGGCAATGAAGCAGAGGTGTGAAACAAGGGAACACAGACAGCATATGGTACTTGGGGTAGAGTGGCAGTTAATGAATCTGGAAAGATGGATGGAGCCAAATTATGAAAGGTATTTTAAACCATGCCTTAAGGAGTTAGGACTTTTATTTTGAAGGCAGAGGGAGCGTCAGAGAAGACTTGGCTGTGAAGAGTGACAATCAGAGTATGTCACTCTTACCTGTTAGGAAGAGAACCTTGAAAGCAGTATGGGGGTCTACTGAGGATGAGAGACTAGGAACAGGAGACTAGTTGGGAGACCATTGCTGTAGTCCAGTGAGAGAGCCTGTGGACCCATCATTCATCCTTAAGAAAAAGTAAAGGCAATCTTTTAAGTCATTGCAATATGTGTGGAGGATTCTGAAGACCTTAAAAAATGCCTAACTCAACAAATGCATAATTCTATATATAGCATCACTTGAAGGTGTGTGCTTGTGTGTGTGTGTGTGTGTGAGTGTGAGTGGAGTGTTCACGTGCTCTACATTTATGTTGCATATGTTTATTTTGTAGCTTTTAAGTTAGTTTCACACAAGTTGTACAACTCACTTTTTCTTGGTGAAATGTTTTAGGTTCAAGGGTTCTCATTTTCAGCCAGATGACTCGTTTGCTGGATATTTTGGAAGATTATTGCATGTGGCGTGGTTATGAGTATTGTCGACTGGATGGACAAACCCCGCATGAAGAAAGAGAGGTGAGGAAGAGAAAATAAAATAAGATTTCAGAAATCAGAGTTCAATTAAGCAATGTATATCAACATTAGGTAGTTTTGAACTTTTGCCTTTTCTTTAGGTGGGTGCATTCAATTTCTCATTACCATCTCTTTCTCTCTTCAATCTTCAGTGTGGCTTCCATTCCACTGATTCTTTACAAATCATCTTTTTCAAGGTCTTCAAAGACATCATCACTTATCTAAAGGGCACTACACCATCCCATCCTTATTTTCTCTAACCATGCCTATCTCTGACCTTTTAAATTACTAACAGTTTCTCACCTTACTCTGACCTCCAATTTCATGTCATTTTCTTTTCCTAATTTGCCAGCTATAGCAGACCTTTGCCATTTGTGGAGTTTAATGGCTGAGATTTTGCCAGTTTATAAGCAACCCTAAAGACTCATGAAACATAGTAATCTGTAAAGGGAGTGATCTTGGTTCTTATAGAGCTCTTGTAAAAACTACATGTGACAACATAGGTATAGGTATTTATCATGAATTTAAACCTTGGGACACTAAAAGGTTGGCCTGCAAGAATGAGTCACTTAGTGAGTAAGCTTATCTAGTATGCAGTATTTTTCTCAAACATGGAAATTCTTACAGGTCTTTAGATTATTCCTCACAAATGTCATGGGTCTAATGCGTTTAATACCCTTTAAAGCACTTTTTCTTGGAAGGCTTTGCTAATTTATCTTCTGTTTTCTGTGATCCTTCAGAGCTCTGTCTTTGGCTTCTGTTTTAAGTCTGTACAGTAAGTCCTCACTTAATGTCGTTGCAAAAAAAAATTAGCTGGGTGTGGTGGCGTGCGTCTGTAATCCCAGCTACTCAGGAGGCTGAGGCAGTAGAATCGCTTGAACCCGGGAGGCGGAGGTTGCAGTGAGCCAAGATCATGACATCGCACCACTCCAGCCTGGGCGACATAATGAGACTCTGTCTAAAAAAAAAAAAAAAGATAGGTTCTTATAGAAACTGCGATGTCAATCTAAACAATGTATGATGAAATCAATTCTATCTTAGGCTAATTGATATAAACAAGATTTAAGTTCTGGCCAGGTGTGTTGGCTCATGCCTGTAATACCAACGTTTGGGATTGGGAGGCTGAGGCAGGAGGATTGCTTGAGCCCAGTAAAGACTAGCCTGAGCAACATAGCGAGACCCGGTCTCTACAAAAATAAAATAAAATAAAATTTAAAAAAGCATTAGCCGGGCATGGTGGCATGCACCTGTAGTCCTTGCTCCTCTGGAGACCGAGGCAGGAGGATGGTTTGAGCCCAGGAGTTTGAGGCTGCAGTGAGATGTGATTGTGCCACTGCACTTCAAACTGTGTGACAGGACAACACTCCAATTCCTGTGGCATATTTCTGGTCACAAAGACATCACCAAGCTTCTAAGTGAAGACCAAAACACTTATGATATTAAACATGGAAATAAATGTGAGCCATACATACGTTTAAGAAAGATTAATAAAAGCAAGTAAGATAACTATTTACCTGCTTATTCCAGTTCAGGATTACAGTGGTTGGAGCCTCTTCTGGCAGCTCAGGACCCCAGGCAGGAACTAGCCCTGGACAGAATGCCATTCCATCACAGGGCATGCTCGCACACACACCACTCACACTGGGACCATGTAGACATGCCAATTTGCTTTTTGTGCACAGCTTTGCCCTCTCTTTGGGAGGGCACAGAGAAAACTCATACAGACATGGGGAACACATGCAAAACCCATATGGAGAGTGGCCCTGGCCAGGAATTGATTGTTTTTTTTGTCATCAGTTTTATAATGAAATGATGTTACTTGAGGACCTGCTGTACTCATGCTTTGGGTAAAGATCATGGTTTTGTGGTATAGTGGAAAATGCACTGAACTTGGTTTCAGAAGACCTGAATTTTAGCACCAACTTCACCACTTTGCAGCGTGTGCAAGCCATTTAATTCTCTGAGCCTCAGTAGCTTTAATTCTAAGGATAATAACACCTAGGCTTCTTTCTCTGACAATGTTGTTGTGAGGATAAGTGGATATAATAGGTATGAGCACAGTTTTAAATGGCATATTGTAGTACGTACTGCATGTCGAGAAATTGCACATAGGGCTTTCTCCCTTACACCTTTAGGGCCCCATCTCAGGCTACAAGGACTCTCTCAGCCTGCATCCCGCTCCTTCCGTAGCTGCAATGGGCACTGCGTTCCTTGTGTGCCTCCTTATTGAAGCCTGGTTCTATCATAGCATAGTGTTCACAGCAAGCACACAGACCCTTTTCATATTAAAGGTCTTACTGCTACCTCTATGGGGAAACAGTTGCAATAACATTTATACATATGAGGATATTTCAAGGCTTACACTATTCCATGTCCTATAGTTTTTTCACTCTCTCTGAGATGGCAACTTGAAGCGTTACTGAGCTTTTGCTGACTTATTCCTGAGAATTGGTTTCCCCGAATCCATACTAAATATAGGCCCTATGGTACCATTCAGGATGATCCTTCTTCCTAGGACAAAGAATATCATGGCAGAGCAGTACGTGCTTTCTGACCTCAAATAGCCAATTTGCATTTCTGACTGAGCTCTCTACTGTTTACCTATTTATGTCCAAATTGTTCTGGTTTTTAAAAATTCCAAACAATGTTATCCCCTCAGAGACTGTGAATTTCATGTATTGACTTTAAGTATAGCAAAGTCAGAGCTGTCCCTTTTTTCTTAGAAATGCCCTGCTTTCCCATTATGTTGTCCACACCGTCATTTCATCTATTTTCCCGATAAGAAGAAGACCACGTTTGATTCCTTACTTTGATTGTGTGCCAGCTGTGAATAAGTAATTATTTCTCAACAGCTCTCAGATTTTCCCTTTCTCCATTACTACAGCTAAATTCAGCTAACAAAGCCACTGGTCATCGTCTGACTCAGTTCCTGTAACCTCTGCTTAATTGGCCTCCTCACTTTTATAGGGAAAGGAACTAACATTTGTCAAGCAACTACTATAAGCTAGGCAACTTAAAGTTCCAATTGAATTCTCCCAGCAGCGCGGTAAAGTATTGGTATAATTTTCTCCATTTGAAACTGTGTCTCAGAGAGATTAAATACTTGCCCAGAATCACAGATGTAATCAGTGGTGAAGTTGTGATTCATGCCCAAGTTTTTGCTATTTCCTCTACACCAAGGTGCCTCTCACTACACCACGCTGCTTTCTATACTGCCCCCTTTACCTGCTCTGCTGCCTGTGATGGTGGGAGTTACCTTCTCTTCCTGAAACTTTGACCATGCCATCCATTTATTTTAAAAAAGATTGCCCATACTTTGTGATTATGCAAGTAATATATGACTGCTGAAGGAAGTTTTGAAATTAAATACAAGTATTTCTGGCCTATCTTTTTAGGTATATGTAATATGTATAAGTAATTGGTATCAGACTTCATATACTATATGTAAAATACAGTATCCTGATACTTTTTACTCAATATTATATTGTACTTTTTAGTGTCCGTAAAAAATAATTGTAAAAGTAATTTTAGGATAATATTTCACCCTATGGATGTACTATAAATAATTCATCCCCCTATTCTTGATCGTTTAGGTTGTTTCAAAATTTTCACTATTATAAATAATGCTATAGTGAAAGTCCTTATACATAAATCTTTGTGCACATCTCTGATTATTTCCTTAGGATAAATTCCTAGAAGTGGAATTTCTGGGTCAAAGGGTATGAACATTTTTAAGGCTCTTGATGCATATTGCCAAATTGCTTTCCAGAAAGGTTGTACCAATTTATACTCCCAGCAGCAATGTATGAGAGTGCCCGTCTCACCGCCCCCTCGTCAACATTGAGTATTATCATTTTTTTTAAATCTTCAAAAATGTTATTATGTTGTTTTAGTTTGCATTTATTTGATTACTAGCGAGAATGAACATTATTATTGTGTTTTCTAACCATTTGTATTTGTTCTCTGAATTGTCTGTTCTTTTATTCTGCTCATTTTTCTACTGGACTTTGTTTTTCTAATTAATTTATATGAGATCTTTATATAGTAAGAATATTCATAATAATTTTAACATTCTTTACTAAATATCCCTGGATTGTCATCCTGATTTTCTTCATTACTTACCTGCTTGTTCCTTGTTACCATACTGATAGAAATCTTCTTACTTTCCCCTTTATCCGTTGCCCTCATTCCCATTTGTAAACCATTTTCTCTGTTGGTTGATCTTCTAAACTAATCATTCATAAGCTAATGGAAATGAAGTTGAGATTTCTGATATTTCACCTCCTAGGTATTTTTCAGCTCTCACTCAAAACGTTTTCATTATTGTTTTTAAATAATGTAAATGAATTATTACTTGCTTAGTTAAATTTGTCTATGTAATTGTTCTAAGTTTGTCTCTATTGATGTAAGCTTTTAAAGATTAGGAACTTCATTTATGTGATATACTTTCTACAGAAATTCACACAGTACAGTATATGTATAGATGCTTAAATATTTTTGAAGATGGAAGAATATTATAAAGTATATTTATAAGGAATATTATAAAGTGTGTGAAGATTTTCTATATGTATTTTAAGTGTTTTTATTTGTTTCTTAAGGACCCTGATAGTCTAATTTTATTTTTCTCTTTTTCTTCTATCCCTTTATCAATTAAAAATAAAGGAAGCAATAGAGGCTTTTAATGCTCCTAATAGTAGCAAATTCATCTTTATGCTAAGTACCAGGGCTGGAGGTCTCGGAATTAACCTGGCAAGTGCTGATGTGGTTATACTATATGATTCAGACTGGAACCCACAGGTTGATCTACAAGCTATGGTTAGTAATCTTTAATGGTGTCAAATTTATCATAGCTCTGGATACTGTTGCTATTTACACACATAAAGGTCATTTATGATAAAAAGGTAACAATTTTTGAGAGATTTTGCAGAAGTTACAGTCGATTATCCTGGAAAACACAGTTGCTATGCTAATTGCAAAAACAAAAGAAATGAAAGCAAACAACAAACACACCCCAGATCCAACTGTAGCATTTATGTGTTGATTTTGGTTTTTATCATGAAATAGAAATGTCAGTTTTTTCCCATTCCTTGAAGAGGACACATAAATTTGTTTTAATGAAAAGGATTAAAAAACAATCTCTTGTTATTATTCTGCTTAACAACTAAATATATGAAAATCCTTAGTACTTAAATTAGGGGAGGTAGGATTTTAACTTTCATAAAAAACAATTTGGGAGAGAAGGCAAAAAGATAAGAAAGGAATATATTCCAGAAAAACACTTGCTACTTAATGATACCATGCAAAAGCTATTCTACACTTAAAAAAATTTTTTTTTAGGGAGCAGTTTCTCTGACCTTTCATCATGACACTACAGGTAACCCCTTTGATATTTTGGTGTCATTTATTGAACTAGAGCTACAACTTCTGTCAATGTGACTCAACATTTTCAGATAAAGAAATATAATTTAGAAGTAAAAAGATGCAAAATAACTTCTTAGGATTTTGAATATATAGCTATGGATAATTGTCTTTTGGGGAGCAATGAAAAGTCATATGCCAGTGAGGTATAACTTAGAAGGCTTTCCTTTTATAATAGAGAATTGAAAGGGATTGACCACTGGAACATTCCAAAATCAATATGCTTTGGCGTAATTATTATTACATTACGATGGTATTGAACTACCTGTTTGATATGATTAACTAGGAGTAAGCCCCAGTAAGTTACAGTGTTACTGAACTGGAAAATCTAATGGTGATAGCACTTCATTTCCGTAGAAGTCTTAGTGTGCATCCCATCTTTCAGGATTTGTTGGTTCGGGTTTAATGTACATATGTGCAGGGGATTGCATTCTGTTTTAAAAATGTGCTGTGTTGAAACTTTGTTACTAGGCTTTAGTGTTTTTATATTTAGTACAAGGCCTGTTTTGAACTTAAATTTTTTTTTCTCTACCACCCTCCTCCCTTTACCTATTTGCTCTAGCAGCTTCTGTGTTTTAAAAATACTCTCCCTAGATGGTTTTATACCACTAGAAGTTTGCCACCTGTCACCTACTCCAACTATAAACCATAGGACCAGTTCTAGACTACTGAATAGTAAGGATATTAATATCCCATTAATTTTTATAACTCTTTACTGCATATCCCTCAGTAAGCAGAAAGAAGTGCCTGATGATGAGATAAAGCAGACTTTTGCCACCATAGCAACCCTTACTAACTACTTAATAAAATTCCTTGCTAGTTTGGAAGATGTTTATATTTAGTGGCTTAAAGTTACTTAGTAACTCAATCCAGAAACTTTCAGCTCCCTCTTTTATTCATCTCACAGGTGCTTTGCCCTTTGTCCTGGAAGTTTCCTATTAATGGTACAATATAATATTTGCAGATTTCTTTGTTCCCAGTGGTCTTTAGATATTCTCAATATTCATCATGCTCTTTTCCAAAGTGTCAGATCTAGAGAAAAAGAACTAATTTTATTTTTAGAATTTTATAGCATATGATGGCTATACTCTAAATTTTATCCAGAATATCCAGTATCTTATATTAGGACTCTTTCTACTAGGATCGAGCACATCGTATTGGTCAGAAGAAACCAGTACGTGTATTCCGTCTCATCACTGACAACACCGTTGAAGAGAGGATTGTAGAAAGAGCTGAGATAAAACTGAGACTCGATTCAATTGTTATACAACAAGGTATTTATACATAGAAATTTAATTAGGTGTTTTTTGTAAAACACATGTAGTTTTCTTCAAAGGAGATTACTTTTAATAAAAGTTGACCAAAATTTGAAAACTTAGAGGAAAAATTAAAACATCACTGTGTATCCCATGAGTCTGTACAATTGTTATGTATCACCTAAAAATAAAAGGAAAAAATTTAAAAATGCTAATTGAGGCCAGGTGAGGTGGGTCATGCCTGTAATCCCAGCACTTTGGGAGGCCGAGGCGGGCGGATCACCTGAGATCAGGAGTTTGAGACCAGCCTGGCCAACATGGTAAAATCCTGTCTCTACTAAAAATACAAAAAATTAGCTGGGTGTGGTGGCATGCGCCAGTAGTCCCAGCTACTCAGGAGGCTGAGGCAGGAGAATTGCTTGAACCTGGGAGGTAGGGGTTGCAGTGAGCCGAGATCGCGCCACTGCACTCCACCTTGGGTGACAGAGCAAGACTCTGTCTCAAAAACAAACAAACAAACAAACAAAAAATGCTAATTGAAATCTTCTGAATTAAAACCCTGGCATTTAATATATGGAGTAGTTGAACATCACTAGCTTATTCTTGAATGTCAGTAGCATGCTTTTTGAAGTACCTGAGATTACTTAGCAGATAAAATGGCTACCTTTAATTTTTTGAAAACATATTAGAGGGTACCTTTTCATATAGAGAAGTTTGATCTGAAAACAGAGTTTGAACATGAGAAAAAGTTTCTGTCCTTCTGGGTTTTAACTGAATTTTACAGAAGGGAATTCATATAGAAATAGAAAGTATGCTAGAAGAAAAACTTGTAGGGTTGTTCATTAAACAAATAACCTTAATGCTCAGTAATTTTTTGTTCTTTAAAGCTTTATGTATGGCTAAATGTGGTAATGTCTGATTAGAATGATTATGCCTTCTTTGGAATATGATGGATTGAATATGTACAATTTCAATTTTTATCATTAGGAAGACTCATTGACCAACAGTCTAACAAGCTGGCAAAAGAGGAAATGTTACAAATGATACGGCATGGAGCCACCCATGTTTTTGCTTCTAAAGAGAGTGAGTTGACAGAGGAAGACATTACAACTATTCTGGAAAGAGGGGAAAAGAAGGTTAGTTAAAATAGCATTTTATTTTCATGCTGGATTGTTTTAATATCAACATACTTCAGCATACTTATATTTTCATTGTACATGTTTATCTACCTTATCTACATGTTTCAGATAACTCATATTCTCTCCAACAACTTGTAGATCTATTTCCAGGGGTAGATTAAGGCTTAAAAACATTTTTTTGGTGAGAAAGACTAAGAACCAGAGTTTAAAATTGAGTGACCTTATATCTAATGCTTTATTGAAAATACTATATCTAAAAGCCAAGTAAAAGCCAAGTAAATTTTGTGTTTAATCACATGTATAAGGAATGCTTTTTTTTTTTTTTTTCTTAGAGACAGGGTTTTGCTCTGTCACCCAGGCTGGAGTGCAGTGGTGCAATCATAACTCACTGTAGTCTCCACCTCCTGGGCTCAAGTGATCCTCCCACCTCAGCCTCCCGAGTAGCTGGGACCACAGGCGTCTACCAACATGCACATCTAATTAGTTTTCTTTTGTAGAGACAGGGCCTTGCTGTGTTGCCCAGGCTGATCTTGAACCTCTGGCCCCAAGTGAGCCTCCCACCTCTGCCTCCCTAAGCACTGAGATTGTAGGCATGAGCCACCATGCCTGATGAGGACTATATTTTTATAATCTTTTTTTTTTTTTTTTGCACTGGACTAGAAATCATCTACTGATACATTGGTTAATTGAAAATCTTTTATAAAACATTTCATGAAATACTAAATCACTATTTGTTAAAGCATAATAAGTTGTTTCAGAATATTGTAATTTTGTGTTTAGTTCACCTTCCCCTCTCCACAAATTATGGATAATTTTAAACATAAGTAAAAGTAGACAGAGTAGTATAATGAGCTCCGAAGTACTTGTCACCTGTTTCTAACAGCCATCAACCAGTCCTGTTCTGTTTATATCCCCAGTTATCTTTTCCCCTCCTTAGATTATTTTGAAGCAAATCTCAGACATACTTCAGCTGTGAATAGTTCACTGTGTTTTTCTAAAATAGAAGGACTCTTTAAAGATAATCATTATAACATTGTCTCACCTGAAAAACCCCAATAATTCTTTTTTTTTTTTTTTTTTTTTGAGATGGAGTCTCGCTCTGTCCCCCAGGCTGGAGTGCAGTGGCACGATCTCGGCTCACTGCAAGCTCCGCCTCCTGGGTTCACGCCATTCTCCTGCCTCAGCCTCCCGAGTAGCTGGGACTACAGGCGCCGCCACCACGCCCGGCCATTTTTTTTGTATTTTTAGTAGAGACAGGGTTTCACCGTGTTAGCCAGGATGGTCTCGATCTCCTGATCTCGTGATCCGCCTGCCTCGGCCTCCCAAAGTGCTGGGATTACAGGCGTGACAATAATTCTTTAATAACACCAAATATCCAGTTAGTATTCAAATTTACAATTGTTTCATAAATATTTAT
The DNA here is from genome assembly GCF_028878055.3 of Symphalangus syndactylus. NCBI lineage: Eukaryota > Metazoa > Chordata > Mammalia > Primates > Hylobatidae > Symphalangus > Symphalangus syndactylus. The sequence goes on along the minus strand of NC_072447.2, from coordinate 132,539,628 downwards.
ACTTAAAAAGTTTTCTTTTCATTTTTAAATCAGAATGCAAATCAAAATACAAATTGCCATGGTTGAGATTTCATCTCTATAATTAAAATCTATAGGCCCCCTCTCCTGCCATGTATTGTATTCCTTGTAATTTATTTGGTGAAAAGACTAGGTTGTTTGCCTTTTGAGTTAATCACAGTGTGGATTTTGCTGATTTCATCTCCATGGTGTATTTTACTATGTTTGTTACATATCTTGTAAACTGGTTGAATTTGCTTTTCAGAAGAATTTTGTAGTTCGGGTAATAACCTGCATTTTGAATAATCTTGTGTTAATATGTTTCATATCGGTATGCAAAATGTGTATTTTTAGTCCATCTTTGCCTTTCTCTTAGCATTAGCTATTTGTCCCATTTAAATTATGCAAGAGCAATTATAATGTGGCTACAACTTCACTGATAAAAGATTTTAAAGAAAGCCTAAGTGAGAGTACTTGGGAAGCACCATTTAAATATTTGAAATACTTGGGCAAGTAAAATTTGCACTTCAAGTTTGATGTTAGCATTGCATTCATACCTTGTAAATTAACAGACTGGATATTTCATGTCAAAACCTGACTATTAAAAAGGTAGAGAATCCACAGACTTTTACAAGTAATTCAGTGATAATTTTCTCATTTTAATGTATTCACCTTTAGACGGCAGAGATGAATGAACGCCTGCAAAAAATGGGAGAGTCTTCTCTAAGAAATTTTAGAATGGACATTGAACAAAGTTTATACAAGTTTGAAGGAGAAGATTATAGAGAAAAACAGAAGGTAACTTTTTACTCTCAACCATTAGACCCTCAAATGAGCATTTCTCCCCATAACAATTATAAAATAACACTGGCACTTACCTATTAAAATACCCTGCTCTAGAGTGAAATTTGATATAGGTCTGAATATCTCAGGCAAGGTATATCTTTCATATATTTTACTGGTTTATTGTCATCATCATCATCATCATCATCATCATCATCATTTTTGCTGTTGCTGCTGCTGCTGCTACTACTACTACTACTACTGCTAGTACTACTTTTGTTATTGAGAAGCAGTGTAGGATTGAGGTTGAATTCCTGAATGCTGGAGCTGAAATCTCAACTCTTGTCACTGATTAAGTGACTCTGGGTATTCTCAGTTTTCTCACTTACCAAATGGAGGTTATAATAGTTACATCATAGAGGGATTCTGATGATGAAATGAGTTAATACTCATAAAGTTATTAGAATAATGCCTGACACTTAATGTTAACTATATGAATAATAATATTAGTAACATTTAGTTACTTAAATGCAGAAGGACTTTGTTACATGTGGTCTGTTGAAGAAATGGGGGTTTTATTTATCTTGTTTTTTAAACTGAAATTAAGGCTGGGATTTTAAAACTTTTTATTTTTAAATTACTTTAGACTTACAAAATAGTTGTAAAAATAGTACAGAGCTAACCTATATCCTTCACTCAGCTTCCCCTAATATTAGCAATTTACATGTTAGTATAATGATCACAACCGGGAAATTAACACCAGTTTTTCTCCTAATATCCTTTCCTGTGCCAGGAAAAGGACATTGGTTAATTATCTAATTAACTGGTGTTAGATTCCAGGGGATCTAATCTAGTATCCCACATTGCATTTTTTAAAAAGTAGACTATATTATTTTTTCCTTTTATTTTTAGTTGACACATACTAATTGTACATATTAATGGAATACAGAGCGATATTTTGTTACATATATACAATGTGTAATGATCAAATCAGGGTAATTGGTGTATCTACTGTCTTAGCACATTTGTGTTGCTGTAAAGGGATACCTGAGGCTTGGTAGTTTATAAAGAAAAGAGGTTTATTTGGCTCATGGTTCTACAGGCTGTAAGAGAAGCATGGCATCAGTATCTGCTTCTGGTGAGGGGCTCAGCCTGCTTTCACTTATGGCAGAAGGCAAAGGAGATCTGGTGTGTGCAGAGACCACATGGCAGAGACAGAGAGAGAGAGACAGTACCGGAGAGAGGAGGGAAATGCTAGGCTCTTTGTCAGGAACTAATAGAGTGAGAGAACTCACTCATTACCTCGAGGACTACACCAAGCCCTTCATGAGAGATCTGCCCCCATGACCCAAACACTTCCTATTGGGCCCCACCTCCAACACTGGGGATCAAATTTCCACGTGAGATTTGGGGGACAAACATATCCAAACTATAGCATTCTGCCCCTGGCCTCCCAAATCTCATGTCCTTCTCACATTGCAAATTATAATCATTCCATCCCAATGGTCCTCAAAAGTCTTAGTTTGTTCCGGCATCAGCTAAAAAGTCCCAAAGTCTCATCTCAGTCACAATGCAAGTTCCTTACAGCTGTGAGCCTATAAAACCAAAAACAAGATATTTATTTCTAAGATACAATGGTTATATAGGCATTGGGTGAACATTTCCATTCTGAAAGGGAGAAATTAGCCAAATGAGAGGGGTACCAAGCCCCATGCAAGTCCAAAACCCAGCATTAAAGCTCCAAAATGATCTCCCTTGACTCTGTTTCCCCTATCCTGGGCACACTAGTGTGAGAAATGGGGTCCCGAGCCCTTGGGCAGTCCTGCCTCCAGGGCTTTGCTGGGTACAGCCCACGTGGCTACTCTCATGAATTGGAGTATGGTGCCTGCAGCTTTTCCAGATAGGAGTTGCTCGATGCTGGTGGCTCTGTAATTCTAGGGTCCCTGCAACACCTCCAATTCCACTAGGCAGTGCCCTTGTTGGGGACTTTCTGTAGGAGTTCCAACCTCACATTTCCACTCAGCATTGCCTTAGTAGAGTCGCTCCACAGGGCAGCGCCCCTGTGGCAGGCTTCTGCCTGGGAATCCAGGCTTTCCAATACATCGTCTGCCATTTTTTCCTCTGTAATTGATAAATACCTTGTGGGGAGCTCTTTCTCAAACTTTTACTCACTGATTTTAGCATGTATTGGTGGAGCTTGCCTGCAGTAGTTATTATTGTGGTGTTTGCCTAATGGTAATTTTGTATTTTCTTCATTCCACCTATATGTATTTATTAATTGATATTTTTCTGTGTGGAAGATCTACCCCTTCTCCCCAATTTATTTGTGTCTTCAGTTATTTATTTGTATCAGTATGGACTCATGGATGTTTTGAGTTACAATCCAGTTCTATCTTTATATATTTTGTTGCTCAAATTGCTCTGTAAAGCTGTTATATTTTAGAACTGACAGAAATGAATTTTCTTAAAATAGAAAAGTTCATTCTTAGGTACTTATTTTACTGAAAAATGAGAGGTGAGACATTTCGGTTTTGCATTGTAGCTAGTATGCTGATAATGCTTTGTTTCTGTTATTGCTTCTGATAGCTTTTAGTTTCTTGACTTGTATTTGTCAGGTTGTCCTATCTCTAATCTTCACTTAGACGGCTTATATTTTATCCTGCTGAGATGGAGGTGACGGCCTATCTGCACAGGGTGGGAATTGCCTTTCTAATATGCTTTTGAGATCTCATTATGTGATATAAGTTTTATTAATTTTACAATTATTCCTGCAGACTTATAGGTAATAGGAGTGTTTTATAAAGTGGAAAAATTTTAAACAATGGAGTCTAAATACCATGGAGCTTCTTATCCACATTTTTAGAGAAAAATTAGTGAAATACTTGTCTATCTCTAACTGGTCTCCTTGTGCTTCTAATTTTAGCAAAGTAATGATGCGTAAAGAGAATTTTAATAACTATGATGACTTGTATTTTTATAATTAAATGTCTGACAATAACAGTGGTGTCCAGAATCACATTTTTTTCTGAATATTCTGAGCTGAGATTATATTTTATTTCTGCCTCTTTGTGTTTTCTAGATAGGTTCTTAAAATAGGTTTTAATTATCTTTTGAGGAGAAGTGAAAACTTGAAAGAATGTCATTTATAAATCATGGAAATTATACATTGAGGTAGATTTTCATATATGGTTTGTTGAATCAGTTGCATTACTTTTACAACCATACCTGGTAAATTAAGTCATGATGGTTGTGATCCTGAATAAATTAACCCAGATAAGTTAGCATTAATGTACTCTTATGTAAAATAAACTAATTCGATATGATTTATTCTTTTTTTGAAAGTTGAGGAATTGGCCTTTAATGTTTGTTTCAAATTTGAATGCCTAGACCATCAAACAAGTATAGGTTAAATAGCTAAATACATCACTTGTAGAATGTTAGTTTAAACTATTATTAATTTATTTTTACTCCAGTTGAGAAAGATAAAATATTGGTTATTTATAAAATATCTCTTTCATTACTGTCGCTTCACATTAATCCATCTGAAAGAAAAGCGAAATTTGTTTCATTGCTGTGGGAATTTCTCATTTTACTTAATAATCTCATTATAATAGCGATATGTCATAGGTTCTTAGAGTTAGAAGGTCATTTATGCTAAGTTTCTTATAATTAAGAAATCTCATCTTTAGCATCCAAGACAGATATGCAGCCTCTGAACACTGTAGTGCTGGGAATCTTATCCCTCTCAGGGTAGGTCGTTTCACTGTTTTATATTCTCTGGTTCTCAGAAAACTTTTTATTTGAGTTACAAGTTCCTTGATGAAAGAGATTATGTTATTCATGTGTATATCCCTGACACTGACTTGCACATAATACAGTAGGTAATTAATGAATAGTTAAATTATATTGAGTAGCCATCTACTTTCTCTAACTTTCCACATTGATTTTAATCTTACGGATCAACGAAGGACTGTGTTCTTTTCTATTTGATATACTTTCATATGCGAATGTCACCATTGTGTCTGTCTTTAGCCATTACTTCTCTAGACACTGTGAGAATTTGTAGATCTCTAACCATCCTGGTCATCTTGGTTTATTATCCACTCTTAAAATACGATGCCAAGGTTGGAATTCAGCCCTTAGATTAGATCAAGTAGACTGAGACAACTAATGGTGGATTAATGCCCTCTTTTATGTAAAGATACTAGGCTAAGGACTGAAATAAAGAAAGATATGAATTAGGAAGCCATTTCTCAGGCTCCAGAACATTGTAGTGTCAGTTTTGTCTGTTGACTGTTAAATTATATTTTCTAGCTGATAATAGGGTAAAATTGGTAATGCTGCCAAATCATGGTTCATGCTACTTTGGATGTTTAACAATATCTTGCATTTAACTCCTGGCAGTTTACTTAATGCTTTCACATATATGATCATATATAATCCTCAAGGTAGGTATTATTATTCTCATTTTGCAGATGGAAAAAAATAATTTCCCCAAAGTTATATAACTGGTGAAGTAGCAGAATCCTGGTCTTTCTGTTTCCACCAACTTTTCCAACTCTGCCATACCTATGTTTCCAGAAGGTCTCATTTGAATATTTCTCTTAATTTGAAGGGATATATGCTTATCATGTTGATATTTATTATTTACCCTTCATCTGTTTCTAATTCATACACGTATTACAGTTACCACAGTCAATGTTACTCTTCTGTCTATATTAGCTACCTTTTATTTATTTAATTTAACCAAAAAAACCAGATTGTACAGATTCTTCTCAATCACCAAGGAAGAACTAATTTTTAAAGCTACTTTCACATAAAAATAAAGAAAACTGTCTTTGCATCTAAACTTGGTGTACCACTATGTTTTGGAACTTTGGAGGTAAATTGTGATTTATAAGGCAAGTTTTGATTCTTCCTGATGGCTTTTGCTTTCTTATGTTTCTGCAGCCTTGATGTACTTGATTTTGATAAAACTGTTTGGAGTCATTAAACCCCTTGTTGTTGTTTGTTGTGTATAGCTTGGCATGGTGGAATGGATTGAACCTCCTAAACGAGAACGCAAAGCAAACTACGCAGTGGATGCCTACTTTAGAGAGGCTTTGCGTGTCAGCGAGCCGAAGATTCCAAAGGTAAAACTGTAAAAGGCCAGTTTTTATGTCCTAAAGTAGATTTCTCTTGCAACATGATCTATGGGTCAGATTTACTTGTATCATTGCCAAATCATAGTCTCTAAAATATAACAGTACAAAAAAGTATTTGATTTGGCCCAGCCATATAAATGGATTTTATTGTATTTATTGTTCCATATATAACAGAAATAGTAAAAGATAAGTAAGTTTACTTCATGTACTGAAAATAAGTATATATAATACATTTTCCTCTCATAGGCTCCACGGCCTCCAAAACAGCCAAATGTTCAGGATTTTCAATTTTTCCCACCACGCTTATTTGAGCTCCTGGAAAAGGAAATTCTTTATTATCGGAAGACAATAGGCTATAAGGTATTTTTTCCATTTTTTAAGATTAATATAATATAATCTTTAAAAATAATTTAATCTGTTAATCTGGACTAGAAGGTGTTGCATTTTAATTTGAGAGAATGTGACAGCAAATCACAACAGTGATGTTTTTAAAACCAAAGAGGAAATTTAACTAGATGTAAAACATCTAACCATTGAATCACCAGTACAGTCATCACTAAATGAGATTAATGAAGAATTATGCAATATTTCGAAATAGTAATAACAACATTATTTTTATAATGCCAATGTTTGAATAGTTAAAGAATATGTAGAGAGAACAATAGGTATGCGGTTAAAAGCGAATGTTAATATATGATAGGAAATTTTTGATCATTTCCTTAATAGGCCCAAGAAATAGTATTTCTGTCTTTATTGCTTATACATTGCTGAAAGCCTTGCTGGTGGTTAGTAGATTGTAGTCACTTAGGTGTTAAAGATAATGATAAACATGATAGTGAATTATACAATTTTAAAATGATCTTTTGGTATTCGGAATTCTTATTTATATAGGTAGATAGAATCCTAGTTTTCATGAGTGAAATTTAATATTTGTCACACTAAATCTGTCATATTGAGAGAATAAGCATACCAGGTAATTTCTGTATGTTGAAATTGACTTCCTAGTGAATGGAGAGAGATGACCAAAGGTATAATAATCACTAATATTAAAAAACTATAAAATACTGGCCGGGCGCAGTGGCTCATGCCTGTAATCCCAGCACTTTGGGAGGCCGAGGCAGAAGGATCACTTGAGGTCAGGAATATGAGACCAGCCTTGCCAACATGGCAAAACCCCGTCTCTACTAAAAATACAAAAATTAGCTGGGTGCGGTGGCAAGCGCCTGTAATCCCAGCTACTTGGGAGGCTGAGGCAGGAGAATCGCTTGATCGTGGGAGGTGAAGGTTGCAGTAAGCTGAGATCACGCCACTGCACTCCAGCCTGGGTGACAGAGAGAGACTCTGTCTCAAAAATAAAATAAAATAAAACAAAACATTAACACTGTTTTAATTTTATGAAGTGTTCTGTTTTATGAATTAACAGCTGTGTTTTAAATTTTATTTTGTAAACCTTTGTCACAACTGGAACTGTGACCCATTATTTTAATTAGTAGCTGGAATGTGCCTAGAAAAGCTCCATGTATATAAGATACTTACATCTTAACTCATTATATTTTGGAACTAGAGTAGATCTCTAGGGTGAACATTCACATAAGACATAAAACTAGTTTCAAAGAAAGTGAAAACAGTGATACACCAGAAGAAACAGGTAAGTTATAGGTTCAAATGCAAAATAAAAGTAGGAAAATTAATGATAATTATTAACAATAATTATTAATTGTTTAATAATGAAGTAGTTATGAGGTAAAATACATATCATCTCATTAAGGTTTATAATAATTTTAGGTTTAGAATATTATTTTCTGTTACTTTCATTAACTGTTATTAGTGAGACTTGAAAGGAGAATTAATTGAAATGTTAGACCTCAGTAATAAATCAAATATTTGCATAGAACACTTTATAATTTACAAAGTGCTTTAACACATACTGAGGTCGTTGATTCCTAGCAACCTCATGAAGTAGGTGTTATTATCATCTCCATTTAATAGGTGAGGAAACTGAAGTTTAGAGAGGTTAAATGACCTTGTTCAAGATCATGGAACTAACAGGGTTGCCATGGGTCCTGGTCTCACAACCAGTTTCTCAGTATTCAGATGTTCTATTCGTTCCACTCAGGCATTCTGGGCTCTTTCTGTATGTGATGTAACCCTGCTTCTTTCTGCAGTCCTAAATAAGGACTATGTTTACAATGGTGTGGCATGACATTTGGGAGTTGGGCCAAGTGGTAGTCAAGTAGCAACAATTAAAAAAATCATCTCTGATATATCTTTATGCTCCTTCTTTGGAGATACTGAAATTTTGTTCCCCATGATAATTTACAGTGACCACCACATTCTGGCCATGGGTCTGGTTTGAATATAAACAGTGCCTTTCATTACAGGCAGTTTGTGGTTAGGGGTGAAGTCTTACAGTGACTCTTTGGGTGGTGGCCAGCTGGAAGGAGATGGAGAAGAGAGGAAACCTCAGAAGACGGAGGAATGAAGGGACAGCTGTGAAGGGTGGTAGAAAGGAAGGGGAGGAGGAGAGGTGTAAGAATAGAGGAAAGGGATGAATAGGGAGAGGGGAGATGGCATGGGATTCGTGCTATTGCACCTTATTGTTTGCTCTTCCTCTTCCCTGAAAGAAGCAAGAGGAGAGGGAAAAAGAGTAAAAGGAGAACCTTTTTTTTAAAGTGTAATACCTATTTATTGAGCAATCCTCTGTGCCAGGTACTGGGCCAAGCACTTGGGATAAAGCAGTGAATAAGACAAAGTCTTTCATCTCATGGAGCTTACATTCTAATAGAGGAGATAGGCATTAGATACTACAATGTAATGGTGGTGGCATTTGTGTGGTTCTGTGCTTACAAGGGGTGCTAATGAGGGAGTATAACATGGGTATCTCATGTGGGCTGGGAGATCAGGGAAGTGTTCCCTAAGGAAGTGTCATTTAAGCTGAGTTTCCAGAGATGTGAATGAGCTAAGTGAAGTGTGGGAGAGAAAAGCTGAGGCAGGTGGCACCTCATATGCAAAGGTCTTGAGGTGGGAAGGAGGATGGCTCCTTTTGGGAGCTGTAAGAAAGCCAGTGTTAGGGACTGGTGAGAAAGAGGGTGACTTGAGATGAGGCTGGTGAGTGGGTAGAGTCAAATCATATGGAGGGCTATGTAGGTCATATTAATGAGGTCAAACTTTAGCTTTAGAGTAAAGGAAACCCACTGAGATGTTTTTAAGGCAGGGAGGTGGGTGGGTGGGTGGTAAAGTAATACTAATAGCAGATACTTAGTCCTTACATGTGTTACTTATTGTTCCAAGTTATTTATAAATGTTAGCTCATTATCCTCCTAACAGCCTTTGAACTACATCCTTATTTTACAGATGAGGAAACAAGCATGGAGAGGTTGAGTCATTTGCCCTGAATAATTTGCTCAGGGTCATACAACTTATAAATGGTAAATTATGATCAGATTTACATTTTTTTTTTTTTTTGAGACAGAGTCTCGCTTTGTCACCAGGCTGGAGTGCAGTGGTGTGATCTTGGCTCACTGCAACCTCTGCCTCCTGGGTTCAAGGGATTCTCTTACCTCAGCCTCCCAAGTAGCTGGGACTACAGGCTCATGCCACCATGCCCAGCTAATTTTTGTACTTTTAGTAGAGATGGGGTTTCACCATGTTGGCCAGGATGGTCTGGATTTCTTGATCTCTTGATCTGCCTGCCTTGGCCTCCCAAAGTGCTGGATTACAGGTGTGAGCCACCACGCCCAGCCAGATTTACATTTTTAAAAGATCAGTTTGGCTGCGATGCAGAGAATGGCAGGTTTATCCAGGGAAACCATTCAGGAGGCTGTTGAAGTATCAAAATGAGAGAAGATGGTGGCGACTTGGACTGTGGTGGTGGTGGTGGAAGGAGAACCAATCCCCTACTACTCTACTCCTAGCCTTGTGCTCTCTTCAGCCGTATCCTAGATTGCTTCTGTATTGTCTTAAGACTTGCCTTGATCCTCCTTATGCATGCTTAGCTGAGGATTTACATGACAAATAAGAATACATTCTGGATATTGGTTCTTTCTGGACCTTGTCTCTTCCATTCTTTACTAGGAACTATGGACCTGAGCTAAGGTGGGTTCTTTAATTGGGTGGTTTTTTGTTTGAGTTCAGAGAATAGACAGATCAGCAGGCATGTTAATCATCTTAAAAAGCTCCCTTTTAAGGATGATATGATATGTAACCATTAGACATATCTTCTCAAGGCATAGCTAGCATTGCTTTATTTCCCCCTTGTACCTTCAGAAAACTCATCAGGGCCACAAAGTGAATAGAACACTAGCTTATCCTCAAATGAACAAAACAAAATTGCTTTAGTGGAGTTACCTGGTATTCTGTGTACACAGATTCTTAAAAAGGGACTCTTTCCCCCTTTTCTGCCTAAAGGATTGTTAGCCAAGGGGAGATAGGTGATGCCCATAGCTGGGGGCACTGTGGTTCGTGGTTACATTTTATCTATGTTGAGTCTCCAAAGGCTTATTCTGTTGTGATTTGGAGTGGGGCTAGTGAAGGGCCCACAAGTTTTGAAGCAGTTGGTAGAGAGTGGTTTCCTTGTACTTCCTGGTTATTTGCATTTTTATTTTCTGTTTTTCTCCCCCTTTCCCACCCTCATATTCAGCACAAGGTCACAGCAATATTGCTGATAATAAGATCTGGAGTTAAAGAGTTTTGTTTTACTTGAAGGTGAGAGAAGTATTTGTTTCGCCCTAACCACTTGGTGGACAGCAGTACATAATGTGCCCATTCTTGCTGCTATCTAAGCTTTGACCTTAGGCATATTCAAAAGCTTCATTGCTCTTTCGACTTAAAGGAGTTGTTATTTAATGCATGCAATCACTTGGTCACTCAAACCTTTATATCGGAAGAGGATGACTTAATTGAAATTTCAATTGCAGCATAAAAAATCCAGAATATCTGGATGTTCTATTGAGTCTAACACCTGGAATGCAAGAGTTTTGCCACATTTGAAGCTAAAGAAAGCTATAGAACATTCTAACATTTATCCCCAATAAAAAATTCTTTAGGGACAAATATAAACATTTGACAAATGGAGGAAGTTCCATAATCTTTGTGAGTTTTGGTAATGTGTCATTGTGGGCCACCTACTTTTTCAGTGGTAGAACTAAAACACGGTGAGCTGATTTCAGGTTACTGCTTTTATTTTGTGTGGTGTCACATTTAATTCAGTACTCCACATTTCCTATGCAATGCTTGCTAAACTCCTAATAAACAAGGCCAAAAAAAGTTTTTCACTACTTCATTGAATACATTCCTTAATCACAAATTCCTTAGCATCTGAGTAGAAATCCAAATAATAATTGAGATTTTTACTTTAGAAAGATAACTTTTTATATATTGTGTTGCTGGAGATCATAATGAGACGTAGAGTATGAGGACTTTAAATACCTCCTCGGTATCTGTTCAGTACTATTGGTCTGTAATTTGTCTGCTTAATTCTTTTTTTTTTGAGACGGAGTCTCACCCTCTTGCCAAGGCTGGAGTGCAGTGGCACTGTGTCACCTCACTGCAACCTCCATCTCCTGGGTTCAAGCAATTCTTCTGCCTCAGCCTCCCGAGTAGCTGGGATTACAGGTACCCATTACCACGCCCGGCTAGTTTTTATATTTTTGGTAGAGACGGGGTTTCATCATGTTGGCCAGGCTGGTCTCGAACTCCTGACCTCAGGTGATCCACCTGCCGTGACCTCCCAAAGTGCTGGGATTACAAGTGTGAGCCACCGTGCCTGGCCTATCTGCGTAATTCATAATGTAGTACTTTGAAATCACTCCAGGAAGCTTAATGCTGATACGAACCTCATGAGGCAAAAAAAAATGTATGTCTTATTAAAATGATGACTATTAAGATTTTTTTATAGGAGGTGTATAGTCTGTTTTCACACTGCTGATGAGGACATACCCGGGACGGGGTAATTTATAAAGAAAAGAGATTTAATTGACTCACAGTTCCACATGACTCGGGGGGCCTCACAATCATGGCAGAAGGCAAGGAGGAGCAAGTCATGTTCTCCATGTTAGAAGGGAAGAGAGAACTTGTGCAGGGGAATTCCTCTTTATAACACCATCAGATCTCATGAGAATTATTCACTATCATGAGAATTATTCACTATCACGAGAACAGCATGGGAAAGACCTGCCCCCATGATTCAATTACCTCTCACTGGGTCCTTCCCATGACACATGGGAATTGTGGGAGCTACAGTTTAAGATGAAATTTGGGTGGGGACACAGCCAAACTATATCAGGAGGAGATATAGGAATTTAGAAACTTTGAGCCTTTTCTAATTCTAAACATTTTAGCAGCTATTTTAGTAATTTCTAGAATTAAAATAGCAAACATAGCTTTCATGAAGTCATTCTTGTTTTGCTATGTTAATTAATATGACCACTGGATATAGAATAAATTGCAGTGGATTCTAAAATCTAATGGTTTTATAAAATATTCTGATTTTGCTTTTATTAGAAGTTGAAAGGGGAAGTTTTTAGTATGGGGATGTCTGCATGGGAATAAACAGTTTTATTTTATTTTATGTGGGTATATTATCTATTTTCTGTCATAAATTAGATGTTTGTAAAATATTTTCATTTTGTTAAAAATATGGTTTGTTGGACATGGAAATTTTGAAAATGTTTAAGAGAAGAGTATCTTAAGATCAAAGAGGTTTCTTTCAATTAAAATTAAAATTTGAAACCAAAGTAATTTCACATACCAGCAATTTAAGGGGTCTATTAACTTTTAAAGCTGTATCTGTACTTTTAAAAAAACATTATGAAGGATTTTTAAAAATGCAAAAATGTTGAAATAATTGTACAATGAACACCCATATATACCCCACATATATTTGACAATTTACAGCTTATCGTATTTGCTTTTTCACCTGTTTTTCCATTTCTCTGGCCCTCTATCATATGGATATTTATCTTATTATTATGCATCTCAAAGTTGCAGACATAAGTACGTTTTACCCAGAAACACTTCAACATGCATATCATTATCCAGAGTCATATTTTGTTTATGATTTTTTAAAGTAACATTTACATAGAGTGAAATATATAAACCTTAAGTGTACCATTCAATGTTTTTTCACAAATGCATACACTTATGTAACTTGAGCTCCTCCTATAAAGATATAGACCATTACTGTCACCCCAGAAAGTGCCTCTTCCCAGTGACCATATGCACTCCTCAGAGGCACCCACTGTTCTGATCTTTCCCTCCATAGATTAGGTTTTTAAATTTTTGTTCTAGAACTTCACATAAATGGAATCATACAATATGTATAAGGCTTGTTTCACTTAGCGTAATGTTTTAGAGATTCAGCCATGTTGTCCCATGTATCTGTGTGGCTCCTTCCTTTTGATTGTGGAACACCGATTCCATTGTATGGATAGGCCACGGTTTGCTTATCCATTCTCTTGAAGGTCATCTGGGCTGTTTTCTGGCTTTTGGCTATGATGAGTAAAGCTGCTGTGAACAATCTTGTCAAAGTCTTTGTGTAGATACGTTTTCCTTTCTTTGGGTAAATACTTAGGAATGGAATTGCTGGTATGCCTGTAATTTTAACATTGGGTTTAGCTACTGAAGAGAAGTTGTTTTTAATCATGCTACGACTGGGCTACATTTCATTTTAAATGTACACCTTCTTTTCCATTTCCATTTGCCACCATCCTAGTCCAGATGATCATGTGTCATTTCTAGATTATGATAGTTGAGCAGGTTCTCTTAACCTGTTAGTCGCTGCCCCACTTCAGTCCATTCAGCAAAAGGCTTCCAGGTAAAAACACTACATTTTGACACTTCACTGCCTTGTTCAAAAGTCCGCAGCACCTTCTGTGTAGTTTCAAGACCCTGTAAATCTGTCTCTACCTGGCCTTGTTTCTTATCTCTTTTCAACATAAACCCCATATGTGCCTTCCTGCACATTTCTGCCTTCGTGCTTTTGCTCATACTGCCCTAGCCTAGAATATGCTTTCTTCCTTCTCCGTCTCCCCAGATCCTTAGAGTTCTTAAGGTACAGCTCAAAATTCCACAACTAGTTTGTGAGCTCCTTGTGGGCAAGAACCATATCTAATATAGGTAGAGTTTCCCTCATTCAAAAATCTGAAATCTGACATGTTCCAAAATCCAAAACTTTTTGAGCTCTGACATTGCGTCCAAAGGAAATGCTGCTCATTGGAGCAATTTTTGGATTTCAGATTCTCAAGTTAGAAATGCTCAACAGATAAGTATAATGCAAATATTCCAAAACCCCCAAAAATCTGAAATCTGAAACACTTCTTGTCTGAAACATTTGGGATAAGGGATAAAACCTATACTTATATTCCAATCAATACTTATCATAGTTCTACAAACATAATAGACATTTAGTCAATACCTGCTAATTTGATTGCCTGATACTGATGATTACAAGTGAATCTAATTTCTCAGTATTTCTTTTCAATGCTCAGTTAGGTTTTATACTTGAAGAACTATTGTACTTAATAGTTATTTTTTTAAGTTATTTTTAAGTTGCAATGATATAGTTCCAAACTCTATGAAATACATATAACAATGAGAAAAATGCACTCTAATGTGTATTATAATTACAGGGTAGTAAAACCATGACTACCTGATGCCCCTAGGGAATGAGTCATGTGCATTTCAAGCAGTGGAAGGCTTACTGCCAGCCCTTTTACTTTCATGTTTAATGGAATGCTATAAAGTGTAGTACACATGTTATGTACTTGCCCTCTTAAATCAATGTGCTTCCTTGTAGCTGCAGATGCACATAGCGATGTTATCAGGCTTTAGGCTGAGAGACTTCATTTGTTCCTCCATATACACAGTATAGTTCAGCCCCATACTGCTGAACCACATTGGTTATATATGCTCACTGTGATACACTGAGGCTCTGCAGGCTACAGTTTTGAGATACAGGTGACAGCTTGCTTTCTTAGAGAGCTGAGCTTCTGTCCTCATCTTTTGAACTTGAGTTCTCTTCTCAGTTTTCACTGTATTTGCAGTTCTGTACCCAAAACACCATATATGATTTCTGTTGGTCACTGCTGTTGTAGTCTTTTCCTCCTTGACCACTGGTCCTATCATAACTATTTGTGTGCTCTACTATACCCTTCCCTCTTATATTCTCTGTTTCCTCTTTTTTCTTCATTATCCTGTTACGTTTTCCAAACTTTCCATTTTATGTAAAAATGCTTTCTCCCCTTACATACCTTGGCAGGCAATAAAAGCACTCCTTTCTTTTTGCATGTTGAACTGATCAGACTGTTGGATGTAATGTTCAGGTGCGTTGCCACTTCTCCATCCTGCTCTATGTTGCCAGGGGAATGTGGGTTTTTTTTTTTTTTTTAACTGCCAAACTTTTTGTTTGTTCTGTATATTACAATAGTATAAGGATAGACTTTGTTCCAGGGTAATAATCATATCTGAAATCTAATGTGGCATTTACCAGTGAGTTTTAACTATGGAATATCATGTGGCAGAAGAATGGTTTTTACTTCAATAGGGTCATGGTAGCAGAAATGTGGAGAGGACCATGTGTCATTCTGGCTATGATTTTATATCGTTTACTCTTGAAATAACTCTAAAGATTGATATGTGTATATACAGCCTTAGTAATTAATTTTTCTCATCAGTTTACTCTTAGTTTGTCTCTTGATTTATAGGTCCCAAGGAATCCTGATATCCCAAATCCAGCTCTGGCTCAAAGAGAAGAGCAAAAAAAGATTGATGGAGCTGAACCTCTTACACCAGAAGAGACTGAAGAAAAGGAAAAACTTCTCACACAAGTAAAATATTTTCAATGGCTGTAATACTTACAGTCAATCAATAGAAAAAAAGAAAATATAGATCACACTTTTTCTTGTATGGGCCTAGTATCCTAGTGTGACACACCAACAAAACTCAGGGCTATTTTGTAAACATGTTTAGACCAAATATCCTTATTTTTAAAAATTGATCTTATAGAATATGCCCTTTTGGAAATACTGGGTAGTATGTATATGCAAAATGTAAGTGTCAAGTATTAGCAATTTGACATACATTTTGCCAGTTATAATAAGGTCAGTGAATCTACATTTGAATTCTGATAGACAGTAGTTATTAACATATTCTTTTTTGTTTTTTGAGACAGTCTCGCTCTGTCACCCAGGCCGGAGTGCAGTGGTGCGATCTTAGCTCACTGTATCCTCCATCTCCCAGGTTCAAGCGATTCTCCTGCCCCAGCCTCCCGAGTAGCTGGGATTACAGGCACCCGCCACCGTGCCTGGCTAATTTTTGTGTTTTTAGTAGAGATGGGGTTTTGCCATGTTGGCCAGGCTGGTCTCAAACTCCTGACCTCAAGTGATCCACCCACCTTGGCCTCCCAAAGTGCAACTGATATTACAGGTGTGAGCCACCACGCCAAGCCTGTTATTAACATATTCTTGAAAATTTAAATTTCTTTTGTTTATAGATGTGAATAGTCTACTAATTTTTTATTAATGGTATAATTTCATAATTTTCAAAATTCTTATCTTTTTTAATAATTTTCATACAATGATGAGAGATTTCTGAAGCTTTTTATTATTATTATTATTTAAGGTGATCATTGTATAACAATTATTCAATTAGGAAGGTTTCCATTTGAACAAAATATTAATGCTTTTAAGTCATTATTGCTATAATGAGTTTTATGAGTGTTCTACTTCTAAAATAAACTATAGAAGATAAAAAGAATTTCAGCATAGAAGGCTTGCAAAATAAACAAAATGTGTACTGTAGGTCATTACTTTAGTATAGAGGGTTGCCAGCAAGATTTATTTATTCAACAGATTTTGAATAATGTGCAATGCATAGTAGTAGGTAATTCTCTACGCTAATTATTGAAAGATAGTTTTTATATTTATATATTATTTATTATATAGGTTTTTTTTCTATAACATCTAATTTATTGTATGGATTTTCACAAATTACATTCATAAGTTTTGAGCCAAATGCCTGGAAGTAATAAAGTTTAGTTTGAAAATATAATTGCAGATGGCTGAATATTAGAACTTATCACAGAATAAAATAAAACATTTAAATATTCATGTTCTATTTTCAAAATGTATTTCCTGAATGTAAAAGTAAAGTTATGGCTTTAGAATGCTACATGACTTGGAGTGTATTGTGAATGTATGGTATAACATGAATATACAGTCTCAACTAAGATAATATTTTAGTTTGTAATTAGAAATACAATCAGTTTTCTGCCCCTCCTAGTAGATGAATTCATTTTTGTCCTTCTCTGCTGCCTTAAATAATCTTTTTCAAAAAACCATGGCAGTATATAGGAACAAAATGTGGGGTCATCTGAAATCTTTATCAACTAAAAGCCAGGGATAGAGTTTTGCAATGTCTGGAGTATCACATTTATGTGAGTTGGGGCTCGAGGAATGGAAAACAAATTCTTGGTCTTGTGACTTCACAGACATGCTAATAATGCCAAGGGAATTTAAAACACTGGCTAAAATGTTTTATATTTTAGTAAAGAAATTGAGTGGTTCCAATAACGTTCTGCTTGTAGAAGTTCTATTTATGAACATAATTTAGAACAGAAATTATTTATTCACACTAGTTCAGAATGATGTAAAGAGCTACAATTTTTTTTTTGCATTTTCTTTTGGTTATTCCTCAGTGTTCTTTTGATTTAGTGCATCCACATTTCTCTCTTTCAATTTATGTGGGAACAGATCTGTGAAAAAAATCATTGAAGTACTAGAATATCACGACTTCAGCATTTATATTAGCATTTTTATTTTCATGCATTTATTTTAAATGGCATGAAAATAAATAGGCATCTATAAAATATGAAATTAAAAACTACAGAAGATCTTAGAACTATATATCAACTTTAAGTACTTGGAGAGGATTACATTCTCTTTGTAATAGAAAAGCAGTTATTTCTGTAACAACTCTCACTCAACTTTTGATTCCAATATAAAATATATGCAATTTTGTAAGGAGAAACATTTTAAGTCTTTTAAAGTGTTTTTTAATGTATCATTGTATAGAAGTAAATAGGACAATAAATGGATTTATTAATTTAACCTCTATTGATAATGTTTAACTTTTCGTTCACAGGGTTTCACAAACTGGACTAAACGAGATTTTAACCAGTTTATTAAAGCTAATGAGAAATATGGAAGAGATGACATTGATAACATAGCTCGAGAGGTAGAGGGCAAATCCCCTGAGGAGGTCATGGAGTATTCAGGTTTGTATATAATTTGAAACATCGTGTTGTATTTTAACGTTATTCATTTATTTAGCATCAATTTAATTGCACCTTTGTTCAGAGATGTTTTAAACTTTTATGATTAAGACATAGATGAGAGCATAAACTATAATTGTATTTCTATGAAAAGGT
Source organism: Symphalangus syndactylus (assembly GCF_028878055.3). Taxonomy (NCBI): domain Eukaryota; kingdom Metazoa; phylum Chordata; class Mammalia; order Primates; family Hylobatidae; genus Symphalangus; species Symphalangus syndactylus. The sequence goes on along the minus strand of NC_072447.2, from coordinate 132,521,280 downwards.
TATAAGGTTTATCCTAACAAACTGCTATTGTCTCTATCACCTAGCTAGAAGAGGCAAATAAAGCTCTGATAAAACAAGGGTGGCTATTGGATAAGCACTGACAAAATTAGTTTCCCACCTTCCCACCTCTGGAATTTGGTCCTCTTCTGGTTCAGTTCTGAGATTGACATTCAGTGGATTGAATTCATGCCTTTCCTTCTAGGTCGTCCTTAAAGTAGAGAGTTCCTGTCAGGCCCATTTAGATGCTCAAACACCTTCAGAGTTCCACCCTATTCCAGAGAGTTCCTGTGGGTCCTATTAACTTGGGGCTAGCGGGCATAGAGCTGAAAGGTTGCTTTAATCAATCTGTTAACTGGTCCTCAAATCCTCTCCCTCTCTTACTCACCTGTGTTGTTGAGCTCGACCAGAATCAGTTTAGCTGCTGAAGCATATGGATTTTTTTTACACTTACTGGTTTATTATAAAGGGTATTGTAAAGGATACAGATGAAGCGTGTAGGGCAAGGTATCGGTCAAGAGGGCGCAGCGCTTTGGTGCCCTCCCTGGGCGAAATCTCTTCATGTTTAGCTATCCAGAAATCTTATTAAAAATAGGTAAATATGTCTAGTAAGTTTTCTATATGTAGTACATAGGACTTTTCTAACTTCCAAATAGGTTCAGCTCTTAAACTTATAATTTGAAACAAGATGTTTAGAATCTAGAGCATTTTTTTTTGTCATTGAAACAATGGCAAAGTAGGTTTAAGTTTACAAAGTAGGTTTAAGTTTCTATGATAGCCCCTGCCCGAAATCTATTTAACCCTACCACTGAAATTCTGTTTTTGCAATAGTAGGAAAGAAACACTACAGTACCAATAAATATACTAAAGATTAATAATGGCTAGGAACAGCTTTTAATTTATCTAGTGTGCTAGTGCTTGAAGAAATCCAGATTTAATTAGAGAGATTTTTTTTTTCTTCTGGAAATCTAAAAGAGTCTTCTGGGGGACTTTAGAGGTCAGTTGTATTGAGTTTTTATTACATATAACATTAAGTTTTTGAACTTCCTTTTCCTTGATACCAGCATGACATTACTATTACTCCGAACATTTAGCACATAAATTTAGGGCATTTGGAGGCTTAGGGGAAAAAATAGATTGAAGAGAGAAATTTTAGCATCAAGAGTTGAATGAAAAGAATGTAAAAGGGTACGTGCAGAGAGATTTTTAAGAAGAATTTTCTTCAGAAGATAGGCAGGGAGATAACATCAGTGTATGTGAAGTTACAAGAAAAAATGTGATTTAAAAAGATTATCCTGTCAGACTTTCTTTCAAATTTGACACCAAGCCAGGTGGCATGACTAGCTCAGGACTATTTAATTGCTGCCTGCGAGGTTGGGGGCCATGTCACAGGGTGGGGAGATTGCAATGAGTTTGTTGTAGTTGGTTACAGTAAGAGAAGAAATGTGTACAACTGGCCACCCATGAATATACAGTATCTTGTACATAGCAAGTGTTTAAATATTTGTTGAATGAGTATGTGAGTGAAGGAGTAAATGAACACAGGTGCTCACATACCTTTCTTGATAGGCTCTAGAAATGAAAAGCTTGAGGATGTGGAGTATGTCATTAAAAGGCCTTTCATTGAAGTCATGTGACATATTAATACAGCCAGATTATTTGGCTCATCTATAAAATTTGGTTGAGTGACTTCGAATGTTTTTCAGTGTGTATGCAATTAAAATCCCAATGAGGTGTTTTTTTTTTTTTTTTTTTTTTTAATGAGAAAAGGGTATTCCAAGTAAGTTTGAAAACACACTACTGGTCATTGGAAATACCATAAGATGATTAGTGAGTGATTCCAGAAGCAAATGACAATTTCAGGAGAAATGGCTGCTCCACAAAAAAAAATTTGAACAACCTGTTCATAATAGCTTGGGTTTTTTGTTTATTTGTTTTTGAGACGGAGTCTCACTCAGTCGCCCAGGCTGGAGTGCAGCGGCGTGATCTCGGCTCACTGCAACCTCCACTTTCCAGGTTCAAGCAATTCTCCCGCCTCAGCTTCCCGAGTAGCTGGGATTACAGGCACGCACCACCATGTGCAGCTAATTTTTGTATTTTTAGTAGAGATGAGGTTTCACCATGTTGGCCAGGCTGGTCTCAAACTCCCAACCTCAGGCAATCTGCCCACCTCGGCCTCCCAAAGTGCTGGGATTACAGTGTGAGCCACTGTGCCTGGCCCATAATTGTTTTTGCATGCTAGGAAGCTATATTCACTGTTTATATATTGCTCTCTCCTGTGTCACTTTATGTGTTTGGTCCCTTTTCTATCATGTTTGAGTAAAAAGCCTAGCTTAAATCAGTATCTGCATCATCTTTTGAAATCGTACTCATTTGGGATGGATCATAAGATTGCATACTATTTGATGAAGGAAAATTGCTAACCTAAAACCTTGCTGAGGTCTTATTTTTAAGTGAAAAGTTAGTAGTATTTAATAATTTAACATATTATATATATAAGATGAATCTGAATTTTAATTTTAAGAAGTACAAGCTCATTGTATTCTTTCCCATTAATTCCTTATTCTACAATTCCTTGGATTTATTTGCTTAAATGATAGGATTTTAAAGAAATAACTCTGTTTTTCAGCTGTATTTTGGGAACGTTGCAATGAATTACAGGACATTGAGAAAATTATGGCTCAAATTGAACGTGGAGAAGCAAGAATTCAACGAAGGATCAGTATCAAGAAAGCCCTGGATGCCAAAGTACTATGTTTTATGTCAAATTATTATTAGATCGTTTTAATTGAAATGGTAGTCAGCTTTGACTTCTTACTGCACATTCAATTAAAAGCACTATTTTGTTTAAATACACAGATTGCAAGATACAAGGCTCCATTTCATCAGTTGCGTATTCAGTATGGAACCAGCAAAGGAAAGAACTATACTGAGGAAGAAGATAGATTCTTGATTTGTATGTTACACAAAATGGGCTTTGATAGAGAAAATGTATATGAAGAATTAAGACAGTGTGTACGAAATGCTCCCCAGTTTAGATTTGACTGGTTTATCAAGTCTAGGACTGCCATGGTATGTATTCCTTTCTTACCGATTTCCTCCAACTTTTTATTTTGAAAAATTTCAGACACCATATATCCTTTATCTAGATTCTCCAATTAACATTTTGGCACATTGGCGCTCTCTCTTTCTCTCTCTCTGTGTATACATGTATACATACATAGCACCTATATATACGTGCAGAAGCTATATTTTGTATTAAAAAATATGGGGACATCTATATTCTATATTTTGAAATGTGTATCTATATTTTATAAGTATACTTAACTATATTTATGAACCATTTGAAAATTACAGACAATGTGAGTGTTCATCTCTAAATACTTAAGCATGTATCTCCTAAGAATAATGACATTTTCTTACATAACCACAATCCCACCTGAAAACATTGATTCAGTAATGTCATTTAGTATACAGTCTATGTATAAGCTTTTCCAGTTGCCCCCAAAATGCCCTTTATAGCTGTTTTTTTAAAATTGATGATCCTGCCAGTTTCATACATTACATTTCGTTGTTGGGTCTCTTTAATCTCTTTTAATCCACAACTTTTTGGTTTTCGTGATCATGACTTTTTAAAGGTGTCCAGGCTAGTTGTCTTGTAGAATGTCCCACATAGCGGATTTACCTCATTACTCATTGTAAGATTTAGGTTCAACGTATTTGGCAAGAGTGCTATGGAAGTGATGTTATGTATTTTTTATTGCATCCCATCAGAAGGCACATTATGTCATGTTGTCACACTGTTGGTGATGCTAAGCTTGGTCACTTGTTAATGTGATGATCTTCAGAGCTCTCCGCTTTAGAGTTATGTTTTCCCCTTTGTAATTAAGCAGGTTATACTTGGGACTATGCGAATGACTTAAAGATGGACTTTTAATGAAAAGGAGTTGTTGCCTAAGTTGAGTTTTTTATTAGGAAACAGAATATTTAAGTTGAAGAGATATTTTATTTTAGCTTATGTGATTTCCTCCATTACTTTCTAATGTGAATTGTGTTCCTATTCTAGTCCTACTTAGCAGTGGTGTTCATGATGATTTTGAAATACATGCAACACATTTTTAATGTTGGCATTGTTAATCTTTTGTCAGCCAAGGTAATTAAGACAAAATAGATTTATGCAGCCTAAAAATTAAAAGCAACCAGAAACTAACAATGCAAACAATGTTTTTGTGACTAGTCATAAAATACGACACATTTTTCTTAGCTGCTACCTATCATAAATATCTTTTTGTCCAAAAGTTGACTGAGTGTGAAACAGTGCTTAATATTTTGCTTGACTCACTTTATATTTTCAGTTCAAGTTGAATAAAAAGAAAGGAAAAATCTGGGTTACTGTAGTGATGACATTAATTTTGGCAGATGCTTTAGAAGATCACATATTTGTTAAAACTTAAACACAAATTTAGAGTGTGTGGAATATGTCCATCAAATTTATGAATGGCGTATGCTTGGAGAGCTAGCAAATAGTTTAGACCAAGCCATGATCCAGAAGGAACTAGAGTAGTTGGAATGATGGATCAGTTGAATCTAGCAACACAACATTTATTTATTTTATTTATTTTTGTATGTATGTAGGTATTTATTTATTTATTTTGAGATGGAGTTTCACTCTTGGCACCCAGGCTGGAGTGAAGTGGTGCAGTCTTGGCTCACTGCAACCTCCACCTCCCGGGTTCAAGCAATTCCCCTGTCTCAGCCTCCCGAGTAGCTGGTATTACAAGCACCTGCCACCACGCCCGGCTAACTTTTGTATTTTTAGTAGAGACGGGGTTTCACCATGTTGGCCAGGCTGGTCTCGAACTCCTGCTCTCATGTGATCCACCTGCCTCGGCCTCCCAAAGTGCTGGGATTATAGGCGTGAGCCACTGTGCCCAGCAAACATGACATTTAATAGGGATAAATGTAAAGTGCTATACTTGTACAAAAGAATATGAAAAGATATATATGTTAGCAAGATACAGTAGGAAGAATTAAGAAAAGAATAAAAAAGATAAAGAGGTAATCTGTAGCATGAAGGACTGAGGTTAGACATAGGGAAGAGTTGTTTTATAGAGTTCTTTGGATCATTGAAATAGATTATTGAAGAACAATGTAGAATAGCTTTTCATTAGCCTTTGAAAGTGGAATTCTATTTTGACTCTCTGAAGACATTGGCAGTGAGTTACTTGGCCTTTTAAGGTCCCCTTTAGCACAGTGAATCTATGACTATGTTTAGCAGAGAACTCCTTTTAAAAGCCATGCAGGATAAATCTTTTAGCCATTTGGGGTTTTATACATGTGATGATTTAATTTAGAGCACCACTAACAGCTTGTAAAAGACAAATGCCTACCTGCATTTGTCAGTTAATCATGTTTTAGAATATACATACCCTTTTCTGTGATAGAACAGTTACTGAATTTTGAGTTTTTATTTCAGTGATATTTTGCTAATTTTTTAAAAGGTTGAGAGCTTAATGCTGTTTTCAGTTTCTGGAATCATTAAACCAGTAGGACGAAACACATTCAAAGTGCAAGGAAAATCTTACCCTATTTATAATATGAACACGACTGTGGAACTACATAACCTTATTTTATTTTCTAAGAAAAAAATCCAGTATAATATTACCAACCACTAGATGTCTCTGAACTCCCTTGTAAAAAATCTGTTTTTCCTCCATCTTCTTTTTACAAAACATTTACCTCTGTACTCTTTCTTTACTGAGAAATGTAAATCTCAAGTATATTTTCCAAAAAGCACATATTAACTATTTAAATGATCATAAAATGAAATATTTTTCTGTCTGTTAAAAATGAAGACATTTCTGTCTTCAATTACCTTCTAGAAAGTGGAATTTATTATTTCTGAACAATCTTCAAAAACATGCAATAGTTTATTTTATATTTAAATATTTTAATTGAAAATTTTTATTTATTACTTTTTCTGTTATATTAAATTTTTATTTCCTTTCTAGTTAATGGATAGTTTTTGCTTATAATAATTTTTGCTTATAATTCTGGATTTAGAGTATAAGTAATATATTTTAAAATACACATACATTTGGAACTTCTCTTTAGAATATTTCATGATAATTTCAACAATTAGGAAATTATAGAAATGGATTGATGGTTCTTGATGATCTTCTTTCCCCCTTTCATTTTTAATAACTGTTCTGTATAGTGAATCACATTCACAATCTAGGAAGAGAAACTGCCCCCTTTGAAAGAGGCACTTGTGATTTCTGAAATACAAAGAAGTTGTTTCATTGAAAAATCCCATCTTAGAACTACAGAGACTGTAATTTGATTCACTGTATGAGTGTGTCACTGTTCAAATGAAAATCTTACTAATGATTGAACTTAGCTTACTAAAGATACCTTTAAAAACGATCTTGCTTAAAGATGACTCTTTTCTTTCTCAGAGACATGAATAGTGTGAAATGCATCTTATGAAAAGTAGAAACCTTAATGGTTATATTTTATTCAGAGATCTCAAAGTACTGAATTCATAGCTCCTGACTTAACTAATAGTCATAAAGTGCTTAAAGGCACGAACTTCTGCTTCTAAATATGCCTCACTTTGAAAGCCTTCAGCTAAAGGTTGCAGATTTCATTGAGGCTCTTTTTCATTAAAAAATGCTAGCTATACAAAAGAGAAAATGAGTTTCAGTTCAATTTCTCTGTGCTAAAAGGATTGTGATTTCTTTCTCTGAGAATTTGTGTGGTCTTTAAGTAAGTAATCAGTCTCTATTGAACTACATAAACAAGTAGGAAGGATATGATCAACTTAGCTTTTTAAGCTCAGAGCATATGAATTGCCCTACCATTTTCTTTCTAAGAAAACCATCTTAGAATGAGGTCATAGTCTTAGGATAGTCAGAAACTTATCAGAGTTAAAAGGACCTTTATCAAATAACCATAAGAGGAAGTAATACTTTGTATTTATATAGTACCTTTTATATAATGCTTGCCAATCCCTTTGCCAACATTAGCTTAATTTTCTTACCACTTCTTTTAGGAAATGAATGTCAGGAGAGTATCTCTGTTCATTTAGTGACAGACTAAACGTGACTGGGAGATTCTAGAAGAATCTGAGAAGTCCAAAAGATCTAGCACATTAGTCAGTTTACTGCAAAGGACATGTGGAAAGAGTACCCAAAATTCAATGAGTAATTCCTTGTACCTTCTTAGGTCCTTCTAAGTACTTAAAGTAGAAAAAGCAGAATTTAACCCTCTGAAATAAGGAACATTTCTTGATAGAACCGTTTATTGCATTATTTGCAGGGTTGCTTTGACTCTTAATTTTAGTTTAAAAAAAATTCTTACCTTTTAACCTCTGGGGAGCTTTTTCCTTTTCCAGCCAGCTCAAGAGCCTGTGTGTGCATTGCCTGTGGCCTTGTATATATTAGAGTTGAATCCGAGTATTAGTAATTAGTCATTACAATTACCATGTCTTTTGTAGTAGTTTCAATGCATTTTTCTGATAGCATCTCAGAAAGAGAATCACATACTGTGGTATACAATGTAATGAAAATTGTGTTATTACTGCTTGTTTTCAAATCACAGCTTTATTATAAATGAAAGTGTTTTCTATTTAAAAGGTAAGAAAATGACATTCTCCATTAGAATCGTAGGAAAAAAAATACTTTTTAGAAAATATTGTTTTAGCTCTTTATTAACTTCCCTGTTTTTGGCTTATCAGGAGGTATTAAATGTTAATTAGTATTGGTTCAGGACAGGATATTTTATAAATTATCAGTCCAGTCAGAAATGGATTTTCTTTACAGATACTTTAGAAAAATGACAGTCAAATTAAAAAACTGCCAACTTGTTCTGTAGTCACAGTAACACTTCTATTTGCTGCTTATGGAGTGTAGTCTAGGAAATTTCATAAGGAAAGACAGCTACTCATGATTTTTAATTTCCATGTTAGTACTTAATTGTGTGATAACAGCTAATTTTTTTTTTCTCGGCTGACTGCAACCTCCGCCTCCCGGGTTCAAGTGATTCTCTTGCCTCAACCTCCCGAGTAGCTGGGATTACAGGTGCGCATCACTACGACCGGCTAATTTTTAATATTTTTGGTAGAGATGGGATTTCACCATATTGGCCAGGCTGGTCTTGAACTCCTGACCTCAAGTGATCCACCCACCTCGGTCTCCCAAAGTGCTGGGATAACAGGCATGAGCCACCGTGCCCGGCCTAATATTGATATTTTAGAGCATTACATTCTTAGTAGAATATGAAAAATATGAATTAATACATCATTGGTAAAATTAATAAACTGTAAAATGTACTGATGGGTTCTTCTTGACTATAGAATTAAAATATTTAAAACCACATATATTTATGCACTTAGGAGTTTATTACTTCCTCATGCACTTAAAAGACTAAAATGTTCTTTTCTTATTAAATTTTTTTTTTTTTTTTTAGAAACAGGGTCTTTCTCTCTCTTGCCCATCTGGAGTGCAGTGGCATGATCATGGGTCACTGCAGCCTCAAATTCCTGGACTCAAGCGAACCTCCCACCTCAGCCTCCTGAGCAGCTAGGACTACAGGCGCATGTCACTGCACGCAGCTGGCTTTTTTAGTTTTTGTGAAGACGGGGTCTCACTGTGTTGCCCAGGCTGGTCTTGAACACCTGGGCTCAAGCAGTCCTCCTGCCTTGGCCTCCCAAAGTATCAGGATTACAGGCATGAGCCACTGTGCCCGGCCACAATTATTAATAGTTATATTTAAAGAGACCAGCATTGCATGTGACCCAGAGTAGGCGTTCAGTGAATAAATGGGCATAGAACTGTTGTATTTAAGTTTGCTTCTATCCCATAGACTCCTACAGTTGGACCAGATTTGGATAGAATGCGAGCAAATATGCCAATGGGTTGGAGTTCATTTTACTTTTCCTTTAATCCACCTTTTTCTAAGGTTAGACTTTATTGGGCTATCATCCCTGCAGCTTTTATTTATTCATAAGCTTGAATAGCCAGTTATAAATGTCATGTGTTTTATTATGCAGTAATAGTGTTCGATTTGGTACCTTGAACTGTTGTAACAATCTGACGTGAAATACAATTAATGCACTAACAGGAGTTCATTTAAGGTATTTATTCTTATGCGTTATCTGTGAGGAAGTGATACAACATTTTCTTTTTTTGAGATGGAGTCTTGCTCTGTCGCCAGGCTGGAGTGCAGTGGCGTAATCTCGGTTCACTGCAAGCTCTGCCTCCTGGGATCAAGTGATTCTCCTGCCTCAGCCTCCCCAGTAGGTGGGACTACAGGCATGTGCCACCACACCCAGCCGATTTTTGTATTTTTAGTAGAGATGGGGTTTCACCATGTTGGCCCGGATGGTCTCGATTTCTTGACCTCATGATCTGCCTGCCTCGGCCTCCTAAAGTGCTGGGATTACAGGTGTGAGCCACCGTGCCCAGTGATACAGTATTTTCTAAATAGCAATGCTTAAGCAGCAGCAGTTAGGTAAAAGCATCATAACATTTAATACTTGCTTGTGAAATGTAGGATATGTTTATTTGAATATTAACTCTCATATAACTGCCTGTGTGCATTCTAGTATTGACTGCCATTGCTTTTCGTTAGTATGATAGAGATTCAGAAGTGACTAGGAACCTGGGAAATATACTGCAGAATGTATAGGTGAAGACATCGATTAAAAAAGAGCAAAGGTGAAGCAATGTCCATTTTGTTTTACTAAGAGCTGTAGAAGAAAATTCTGACCTCATAGAACTTTACCTACAAATTCAGAGGCACAAATGCGGAGTGGAGTTTTTTGTGTGCCCTTGCTCATTCAGCTGCTTTTGACTTTCAACCATAACAGGCGCAGACCTTCTGTCATTCAGACTTAGGTAGGCTTAGTGTCTAGGATTTTAGTACATAGGAAATGTAATGTGGAGCCTCTTTAATCTCTTTCAATAAGTCACTTCAAGTCTACTGATGCTTTCTCTGCCTTTTGAATTGATGCTTTGAAGCTGAGTATTGGAGCAAAGGATATTTGAACTTAGTGCCCAGGATGATTGATATTCACCACACACTAAGGGGCAGTGCCGCTCACTGCAAACATTACATCATTTATTAAAGGTAGAGATACATACCCTAGTATTCAAAAATTGAAACTTGAGTGACTTTGCATTGAATAGAATCATAAACCATTAAAAAAGTATGGAGAACCAAGGCAGCACAATTTTGTTTAAAGTGAAGCTAAGTCTGTAGCTTAAAACAGGACTTGCAAACTGTGGCCCCCCACCTGTTTTTGTGTGGCCTGAAAGCAAAGAATGATTTTTATATTTTTAAGTGGCTAAAAAAATCAAAAGAAGAAGGATATTTTGCAACATGTAAAAATGATACAAAATTCGCATTCTAGGGTTCATAAGTAAGATTTTCTTGGAAAATGGCCACACATTTGTTTATGTATTGTCTTTGGCTGTTCATGCTACAATGGCAGAGCTAAATAGTTGTGACAGAGATTGTGTGGTCTGCAAAGTCAAAAATATTTGCTATCAGGCTCTTTATAGAAACAATATACCAACACCTGGCTTAAAAGTATGTGTAAGAAAGGTGGAAAGAATAATAACCAAGCGTTGATATAAGTGTTATGCAATTCTTTAAGAAAAGGATTAAGTGAAGGATGGGTGTATAAAGGGAGAGGATATTTAGCCTTAAAGAGGAGTATTTGGGGACCTAGGGGTGACTGTGATAGAGGCATGGGAACTTCCTTGAAATATGTGAAAGATTGTCATATGGAAGAGGAAATCAGCTTGTTCTCTAATGTCTACAAAAGTTAGACCTAGAACCAATTTTTGGAAACCATGAGGTAGCAAATTGTAGCTTTGCATAAAGGAACATTTTTAACTTGTCTGAAGTTGGAATAGCCAGCCTTGTGAGGTAGTGAGTACCCCATCATTGGAAGAATTCAGACAGGCTGTACAACTAATTAGCAAGGACCTAGTAGTAGGGATTCAAGCATCAACCTGAATGACTTAAAAGTTCCTTTCTCGCGAGTTTATGATTTTATGAACTCTGTATCAAGAAAAGATTTCTGAGTACAAAGTACACTTTTGATTACATCACTCCTCCTGCTCAAAAATTGTTTATAAGATCCTTTTGTCAATGGAATTAAGTAAAATTTTTAAGTTCTTTCTTCTTAGTTCCCAGTTTCTTTACACAGGCACACATTGGAGATATTGCAGGTTCAGTTCCAGAACACCACAATAAAGCAAATGTCACAATAAAGCAAGTCACATGAGTTTTTTGGTTTCTCAGTGCATATAAAAGTTTTGTCTATAAGGCAAGCAATAGCATTATGTCTAAAAAAGTGCTTACTTTAATTAAAAAATACTTTATTGCTTAAAAATGTTAACAGTCATCTGAGCCTTTAGCAAGTTGTAATCTTTTTGCTGGTGGATGGTCTTGCCTCAGCGTGAATTGCTGCTGACTGATCAGGGTGGTAGTTGCCGAAGGTTGGGGTGGCTGTGGCAATTTCTTCAGAGAAGACAACAATGAAGTGTGCCACATTGATTGACTCCTCCTTTCACAAAAGATTTATCTTTGGCATGTGATGCTGTTTGATAGCATGTTATAGTAGAGCTTCTTTCAAAATTGGAGTCAGTCCTCTCAAATCTTGCCAATGCTTTATTAACTAATTTTACGTGTAATTCTGAATCCTTTGTTGTCATCTCAACAATGTTCACAGCATCTTCACAGGAGTAGATGCCTTCCCAAGTAACCACTTTCTTTGTTCATCCATAAGAAGCAACTCCTCATCCACTCAAGTTTTATCATGAAATTGCAGCATTTCAGTCACATCTTCAGGCTCCACTTCTAATTCTAGTTCTCTTGCTGTTTCCACCACATCTGCAGTGACTTCCTCCACTAAAGTCTTGAATCCCTCAAAGTCATCCATGATGATTGGAATCACCTTCTTCTAAACTCTTGTTAATATTGGCATTTTGACTTCCTTCCATAAATCACAAATGTTCTTAATGGCATCTAGAATGATTAATCCTTTCCAGAAGATTTTCAATTTACTTTCCCCAGATCCATCGGAGTAATCACTATTTATGGCAGCTATAGTCTTATGAAATGTATTTCTTAAATAATATGACTTGAAAGTCAGAATTACTCTTTGATCCATGGTCTGTAAATGAATGTTGTGTTAACAGGCATGAAAAACCTCAATATCCTTATACATTGTCCTCATCAGAACTCTTGGGTGACCAGGTGCATTGTCAAAGAGCAATAATATTTTAAAAGGAATCTTTTTTTGAGGAGTAGGGTCTCAACGTGGGCTTAAAATATTCAGAAAACCATACTATAAATAGTGCTGTCACCCCAGCCTTTGTTGTTCCATTTCTAGAGCTAAGGTAGAGTGGATTTAGCATAATTTTTAAGGGCCCTAGGATTTTCAGAATAATAAATGAGCATTGGTTTCAATTTAAAGTCATCAGCTGCATTAACCCCTAATGAGTAAACATGTCATTTGAAGCTTTGAAGCTGGGCATCCGCTTTTCCTCTCTAGTTATGAAAGTCCTAGATGGCATCTTCTAATATTAGGGTATTTTGTCTCCATTGAAAATTCGTTGGTTAGTGTGGCCACCCTCATCAATTATCTTAGCTAGGTTTTTCTGGATAACTTGCTGCAGCTTCTCCATCAGCACTTGCTGTTTCACCTTGCACTCTTGTGTTATGGAAACAGCATCTTTCTATAAACTTCATGAACCAACCTCCACCAACTTTAAACTTTTCTTCTGCACCTTCCTCACCTCTCTCAGCCCTTCATAGAATTGAAGAGTTAGGATCTTGCTCTGGATGAGGCTTTGGCTTAAGGGAATGTTGTGGCTGGTTTGATCTGTCCAGACCACTAAAACTTTCTCCATATCAGCAATAAGGGCTGTTTGGCTTTCTTATCACTTGTGTTCAATGGAGTAGCATTTTTTTAAAAATTATACTTTAAGTTCTGGGATACATGTGCAGAATGTGCAGGTTTGTTACATAGATATACACATGCCATGGTGGTTTGCTGCACCCATGAATCCAGCATCTACATTAGGTATTTCTCCGAATGCTATCCCTTCCCTAGTCCCCCACTCCCCGACAGGCCCCAGTGTGTGATGTTCCCCTCCTTGTGTCCATGTGTTCTCATTGTCCAACTCCCACTTATGAGTGAGAACATGCAGTATTTGGCTTTCTGTTCCTGTGTTATTTTGCTGAGAATGATGGTTTCCAGCTTCATCCATGTCCCTGCAAAGGCCATGGACTCATCCTTTTTGTGACTGCATAGTATTCCATGGGGGGTATATGTGCCACATTTTCTGTATCCAGTCTATCATTGATGGGCATTTGGGTTGGTTCCAAGTCTTTGCTATTGTGAAAAGTGCTGCAATAAACATACATGTGCGTGTGTCTTTATAGTAGAATGATTTATAATCCTTTGGGTATATACCCAGTAATGGGATTGCTGGGTTCAATGGTATTTCTGGTTCTAGATCTTTGAGGAATCGCCACACTGTCTTCCACAATGGTTGAACTAATTTACACTCCCACCAACAGTGTAAAAGCGTTCCTATTTCTCCACATCCTCTCCAGCATCTGTTGTTTCGTGACTTTTTAATGATGGCCATTCTAACTGGCGTGAGATGGTATCTCATTGTGGTTTTGATTTGCATTTCTCTAATGACCAGTGATGATGAGCTCTTTTTCATATGTTCATTGGCCACATAAATGTCTTCTTTTGAAAAGTGTCTGTTCATGGGGGTAGGGATAGCATTAGGAGATATACCTAATGTAAATGACGAGTTAATGGGTGCAGCACACCAACATGGCACATGTATACATATGTAACAAACCTGCACGTTGTGCACATGTACCCTAGAACTTAAAGTATAATAATAATAAAAAAAGTGTCTGTTCATATCCTTTGCCCACTTTTTAATGGGGTTGTTTGGGTTTTTTTCTTGTAAATTTGTTTAAGTTCCTTGTAGATTCTGGATATTAGCCCTTTGTCAGATGGATAGATTGCAGAGATTTTCTCCCATTCTGTAGGTTGCCTGTTCACTCTGATGATAGTTTCTTTTGCTGTGTAGAAGCTCTTTAGTTTAATTAGATCTCATTTGTCAATTTTGGCTTTTGTTCCATTGCTTTTGGTGTTTTACTCACGAAGTCTTTGCCCAGGCCTGTGTCCTGAATGGTATTGCCTAGGTTTTCTTGTAAGGTTTTTATGGTTTTAGGTCTTATGTGTAAGTCTTTAATCCATATTGAGTTAATTTTTGTGTAAGATGTAAGGAAGGGGTCTAGTTTCAGTTTTCTACATATGGCTAGCCAGTTTTCCCAACACCATTTATTAAATAGGGAATCCTTTCCCCATTGCTTATTTTTGTCAGGTTTGTCAAAGATCAGATGGTTGTAGATGTGTGGTGTTATTTCTGAGGCTTCTGTTCTGTTCCATGGGTCTATATATCTGTTTTGGTACCAATATCATGCTGTTTTGGTTACTGTAGCCTTGTAGTATAGTTTGAAGTCAGGTAGCGTGAGGCCTCCAGCTTTGTTCTTTTTGTTTAGGATTGTCTTGGCTATATGGGCTCTTTTTTGGTTCCATATGAAATTTAAAGTAGTTTTTTCTAATTCTGTGAAGAAAGTCAATGGTAGCTTGATGGGGATAGCATTTAATCTACAAATTACTTTGGGCAGTATGGCCATTTTCACAATATTGATTCTTCCTATTGATGAGCATGGAATGTTTTTCTATTTGTTTGTGTCCTCTCTTGTTTCCTTGAGGAGTGGTTTGTAGTGTTTCTTGAAGAGGTCCTTCACATCCCTTGTAAGTTGTATTCCTAGGTGTTTTATTCTCCTGGTAGCAATTGTGAGTTGGAGTTCACTCATGATTTGGCTCTCTATTATTGGTGTATAGGAATGCTTGTGATTTTTGCACATAGATTTTGTATCCTGAGACTTTGCTGAAGTTGCTTATCAGCTTAAGGAGATTTTGGGCTGAGACGATGGAGTTTTATAAATGTACAATCATGTCATCTGCAAACAGAGACAATTTGACTTCCTCTCTTCCTATTTGAATACCGTTTACTTCTTTCTCTTGCCTGATTGCCCTGGCCAGAACTTCCAATACTATGTTGAATAGGAGTGGGGAGAGAGGGCATCCTTGTCTCTCTCTTGTGCTGGTTTTCATAGGGAATGCTTCCAGTGGAGTAGCAGTTTTAATTTCCTCCAAGAGCATTTCCTTTGCATTCACAACTTGGCTGGTTGTTTAGCTCAAGAGGCCTAGCTTTTGGCCTGTCTCAACTTCCTCATTAAGCTTAAGCATTTCTAGCTTTTGATTTAAAGTAAATCTTTTCCTTTTATTTGAACACCTAGGGGCCATTTTAGAGTTATAATTAGCCCAATTTCTATATCACTGTGTCTCAGGGAATAGAGAGAAGCGTGAGGGAGGGAGAGAGTTGGGGAATGGCTGGTTGGTAGAGTGGTCAGAATACACACAACATTTATAAATAAAGTTGGCCATCTAATATGGGTGTGATTCATGGTACCTCAAAATGATTATGATAGTAACATAAAAGATCACTGATCACAGGTCACCATAACAGATAAAATAATAATGATCTTTGAAATATTGTGAGAATTACCAACATGTGACACAGAGACATGAAGCAAACATATCCTCTTGGAAAAATGGCACCAATAGACTTGTTCAATGCAGGGTTGCTACAGACTTTCAATTTGTAAAAGCACAGTATCTATGAAGCTCAGTAAAGTGAAGTGCAATAAAACGAGATACGCCTGTACTTTGATCCTAACTTAGCTGTATTCATCACTCATGCTGTGCAACATTTCCCAAGTTGATTTCTACCAAACGTTGTTCCAGGGTGTGCAAATAGATGATATGCAGAACAAGAGTTCTGTGTTCAGATAGAGTTGGGACATGCTGATTATACTGAATCCTGCCATTCACATTTCCACTCTGCATTAGAATGCTAAAAGCTCTGAGAAGTCCTATCATAAAGAAATTTGTTTAACATTTAAAAAAACCAACATTTCCCATACACATTTGAACATAGAAATTGTTTGCCACAACTATTAACACTACAGAGCAGTTTTCCGTTTGTTATTTTCCTATTCTCTTCTGTTGTCCTTATTATTTTTGCATCTCCTCATTTCCTCTTGTGTGCTGTTTTTCTCCAACTTCATTTTTAAATCCAGTGTGGGGAAATGGTGAGAGAAAGAGATAACTAGACTATAGAATTGTGGAAACAGTTTGAGGTCCTGTGAACAATTCCCTGTAATCCCCCACAAAATAGGAAGATAAAGATGTACAAGAATCTAGGAGAATATATGAAAGGAGAAATTACAGAAAAAGAATGTGCTTTTGACATCATGAAATTTCTCATAGTCATTTCATAGTCACTTATTCAATAAATGAGTCATTTTTTATTGGTAATCTAGCCTTTCTCCTTTTAACTTCTAGTTTTAGCTAGTGTTCTGTTTATGATAATGTATGTTGCGTTAGGCAGTCATGAAGCATGAGAATAAAAAAATGGAGGCTGGCCGCAGTGGCTCATGCCTGTAATCCCAGCACTTTGGGAGGCCGAGGTGGGTGGATCACGAAGTCAGGAGATCAAGACCATCCTGGCTAACATGGTGAAACCCCATCTCTACTAAAAATACAAAAAATTAGCCGGGTATGGTGGCGGGCGCCTGTAGTCCCAGCTACTCGGGAGGCTGAGGCGGGAGAATGCTGTGAACTCGGGAGGCAGAGCTTGCAGTGAGCCGAGATCGCGCCACTGCACTCCAGTCTGGGCGACAGAGTGAGACTCCGTATCAAAAAAAAAAAAAAAAAAAAAAAAAAAAATGGAGCTAGTATCTATAGAGAACATGACATGACCTGTGATAGGAAGGTAACACCCATACTTGTCCATTCCTCGATGTCTTTCTCTAGCGTCTTAGATTATTTTTCTGTCTGGAGTAGTTATTGACAGGTTAAAAGGAATGAAGGTATGAACTAATTACACAGTCCATTTATAATCATTTTGAGGTATTCTACTTCCCTGCATAGGAGGCTGTCTCAAAAGTATTAGTTTTTTTTTCTGAATCACCCACATGAACCATGAATATGTATCTAAAGATATCTCCAGTCACAAGCAACTATTACTTATTGAGAATAATAATAGCCAGAGGATATAGCTTAATGATTCACGAATCAGCTTTACATAAAGACTCTATTTAGTCTCCCTAGAAACCAACGATCAAATCTCATCAGGGTCAACTTAACCTTTTCTGTAATAGATAAATTGAATAACATACTGTTTAATTTGTATGTGTGTTATTGAATGAAGCTATGGAGAATATTTGGTCTGCATACTAAAGATATCACTATTGTTTTGGTAAGTAAGGAAAATTTCAGAGTTATTGTTTCTGAATTATTTAACCCTGGGTGATTGAAGATACACAAGAAACTTGAACATGCCAGTGTTACGTTAGATTATTTTTAATAGGTAAACAATAATTCATTAATGAGCAATTTTTTTCTGGCTAGACTCTGGTTTTCTGCCTCCTTTTGGGTTTCATTTAGAGCCTAAAATTCACTTGCCTGGATAGTGGATCTTGTTTTGTATCTTACATTTCCTATGTTGTATGCCAATTTTTTTTGGATTTTATTTGGAAAGATAAAACTGAATTTTAAACAATTTTCCATTCATAAAAAGTTACAGATTGGCCAAGACTTAAATGTTCATTGCAGAAAATTTGGAGAATTCAGGCTAGTATCAAGAGAAAAATAAAAGTTATCAATAGTCCTACTCTTAGAGATAGCCGATGTTAACCACTAGTAACATTATTGTTAATATTCTTTTAGCTATTTCTGTGTATGTATATAATAATAATACGTGTCTGTGTATTCTGTTTCCAGATTACCAAAATTTTAGTTAGTTCCCAGTTTAACACTGCTCTAAACATTGTTTTGTAAATCTTCGTATACATCTCATTTCCTTACAATAAATTTCTGGGAATGGAATTGCTAGGTCAAAGGGCATGAAAATTTTAAGATCCTTCCCTGAAATTTCAAATTCGCTTTCAAGAAAGGTAGTATATTAGTCAGCTTGGGCTGCCATAACAGAATGCCACAGACTGGGTGGCTTAAGCAACAGGAATTTATTTTCTCACCGTTATGGAGACTGAAAGTTCAAGATCAAGGTGCCAGCAGGGCTGGTTTCTGGTGTGGCTTCTCCTCCTGGCTTGCAGATGGCCACCTTCTGCACGTGACGTTCTCATATGGCCCATTCTTGGAGTGCATGCAGAGAAAGGGAGAGCTTTGATGTCTCTTCCACTTCTTACAAGGACACCAGTCCTATTGGATTAGGGCTCCATCCATATGACCTTATTTAACCTCAATTACCTCCTTAAAGTCCCCATCTTCAAATATAGTCACATTGAAGGTTAGGGCTTCAAATGAATTTTGCGGAGACATACCTCAGTCCATAGCAGATAGTAACATTGACATTTCATCATCAGTGAATGAAAGTTCCCATTTCAACATCTTATTGTCAATGTCAGATATGTATACTATATATGTGCACATGCACACAAGCATGTACATATTGCTAGTTTGATGAAGATGGCATTGTTTTGTTTTACTTTGCATTTCTTTGGTCATTAGTTGCAGTGAAACTTGATTATAATGTTTGGACTTTTTTTTTTTGGTGAGTTTTCTATTCCTGTACTTTGACCATTTGTGTGTGTGTATGTTGGGGTTGTTCTTAACTGCCAGTAAACCTACATTTTCTCTTGAGTGTTTAGCTATTTTGGCAGACATTTTTGCTTATACAGAAAAGGAATCATATTTTAAAATATTATTTATCCTTTGATATTAAACCATTATTTACCTTTAAAATATAGCAAAGTATGCAGGGTTAATAATATATGAGATTCCGTATTAATGAATTGTGTTTAATGCTCACCATACATTCATAAAAAGTATTTATAGTTTGCATGCATTGATTTGCTGACAGTGAAATATAGGTGGTGGCAAGGTTAATGTAGAAATCTTTTCAGGTATTATTTGCTCTGAATTAACAAATACAGCAGTGTTTCCTGTGATGTGGTCCCCAGAACTCTAATCCCACAAGATGTCCGGTGAGAAGAAAGTCTGTTGGTTAAATATTTATTTTTGACAACTGCTGCATCCTGTATGCCCCACCTAGTGGTTCACAGTGCACATAGGGAACTGAAAGGCTCTGAGAAGCCATGTAATAAGTAAATCTGTTTAACTTTTGTAAACTGGGTACTTCCAAAACTTATTTTGACCATAGAACATCCCCTTATTTTTTTTGTTTATGTGATTTATGTTAACTTTTTATTTTGAAATTAAAAAAATTCACAAAAAGTTGTAAAGAAAATGTACAGGGAGGTCCCATGTACCCTTCACCCAGTTTTCCCCAATGGTAACATTTTGCAAAACTATAGTAAAATATCACAACCAGGAAATTGACATTCGTATAATCTATAGAGCTTGTTCAGATTTCATCAGTTACACATGCGCTCGTGTGTGTGTGTGTGTGTGTGTGTGTGCAGTTCAATGCAGTTTTGTCATGTGTAGAGTTGCGTAACCTCTACCACCGTAAGACTCCATTGTGCTATCTCTTTACAGTCACACCCACACTCTCTCCTCTCCCTAGCTCCTGGCAACCATTGATCTGTTCTCTCTTTCAATAATTTTGTCATTTAAGGATTTTATATAAATGGAATAATATGGTATGTAACCTTTCGAAATTAGCTTTTTTTTTTACTTAGCATAATTCCCTTGAGGTTCATTCAGATTGTTAACTGTATTAATAGTTCTTTCCTTTTTTATTGCTGAGTAATATTATATGATAGTGATGTATCACGGTTTGTTTAACCAGTCATCCATAAATGACATTTACCCCCACTCCTTATTTTTGGTGGAATCTATTAATACCCTGTGTGAATATTGTTCTGAAAAATAGCAGTTTTGGAAATTCTATACCACAGAAATCATACAGTTAAATAGTTGTCATCGTTTTAAAGATTATGATTGGGTTGCAGAAATTAAAAATCTCTTTATTACTTCATTTAGGAATTCCAGAGACGCTGTAACACTCTGATTTCATTGATTGAGAAAGAAAATATGGAAATTGAGGAAAGAGAGAGAGCAGAAAAGAAGAAACGGGCAACTAAAACTCCAATGGTAAAATTTTCAGCATTTTCCTAACTTTTAGGTAGATCCCATTTTTTTTACATAATTAAAATGCCTATATTATGTTTAATGCCATAGTGATACCTATTAATAAAAGCTGGTTTTATGAAATGCTAATTTGTTTTGGACAGAAGAATAATTACTTCACAACCATGTTTCTTATTTGTTTGTCGAACATATGGTTCGGAACTCCCTAGTAACTAGGCTCAGTATTTTAAAAAATTCCTCATGAATCTCAACAGAAGTATAATGCAAGTGAAATCTTTTGAATTGAGACTAGAGCTATCATGGGGGTAGCAGAGGGTAGGGGTGGGATGGGATGGGGCTGAAGTTGAAACTAGGAGTTCTGATTTGATCAAGTAAGTTTTCTGATGTTTGTGGAATTATGAGTACAAATGGGAACTCTGAGCAGACAACAAAGCTTTGCTTGGTAATAAGTGAACTGTTGAATTGATAGGATAACTTGATTTTAATCCAGTCAGGTTGCTTTGTATAGCTGTAATTTAAAATACTCTTTAATAGATCGTATTATTTGAGTGTGGTTAAGTAAACTGCCATATTTCATCGAATCTAAGATGCTTTCCGTTGTAAGACACAGCATTATTTTATGTACCACTGAGGGAAAATGCTGCCAGGTGTAATTTGTCATCAGTTGTAAGATGCATCCTGATTTCAGAGATGCTAAAATGTGAAAGAAATGTGTATCATAGAAGATATGAAATATGGTATGTTAAAACCTATCATAAGTTTTTTAAAAAATATATACTCATAAACAAAATTTTGCCCAGAAAACATTAAGTAGTTCTTTAAGATAAGAGTACATTTATAATACCATGTGTAAGTAGATACTTGATGACTATTTTTGATGGGTATTTTATGTCTTTTCATAAAAAGAAACATCTTTGAAGGTTATTTTACATTGGGTTATATAGTTTGTTGGGCTATATAGAACATTAACTGTGAATATAACATTTAAGTGAATATTCATGTTAAAATTTTTTTTTAATGCATTTACATCCTAGATTTAACATTGTTGGGCCATTTAAAATGTGCATATTGGAGCAGAACATTAAATCTGTTTCCATTTTAGTCACAGAAAAGAAAAGCAGAGTCAGCTACTGAGAGCTCTGGAAAGAAGGATGTCAAGAAGGTGAAATCCTAAAGCCTAGAAATAAAGTTTTAAATGGGAAACTGCTATTTTCTTGTTCCCATCTTCAAATGCTAATTGCCAGTTCCAGTGTATTCATGGTACTCTAAGAAAAATCTCTTTGGTTTTGATTTCTTGCATATTTTATATATTTTACAATGCTTTCTACCTGAAATGTGTAGCTTTATATTTTATGGCATTCTAGTATTTTTGTGTACTGTATTTTGTGCATTTCATGTCTTCATCAAAATCCTCTCAGTCCTTGTTCTTTTGAAGCTTGTGCTGAGGTTTTAGCTTTTCTATGTTTTATATGCCGCTGCTTTGAAAGAGAACCTAGATTCTATAGTTGTATTATTGTTGTTTCATACTTTAAATTTATATGGCTGTGGAAAAATGAATTAAAATGATTTGAGGAGAAAGACTTTTTCACTTCTTTGTTGCTTTCTTTTCTATTGAGTCTGGGCTTGTTTGTGTTACTGCATACTGTGATTAGCATAATAATTGTTTCTTTGAGGTCATCTAAATATTTTTTTCCTAAAGGAATAAAGGGTGAGGAAAGAAAAATATTAAAAAAGCTAATATTTGATACTGTGCTTGCTGTCAGTATGCATTACATTTAAATTATTCTCTAAATATTCAAGTGGGAAAATATAATAAAGAAATGTCTATAAGAAATTTAATTATTTCCTGTTTTTTTGTGCAGTAGAAAGTAGTTGTGTTTACTGAATTGTATTGCTTACTACTGTGTATTTGGTTCAAAGTTAAAGCTTTGCTTGCTGACGTGTGTGTGATCTTCTGTCCCATAGAGCCAGTTCAGAAGGGCCTGGGTGTAACATGTAGAATGATTAACAATTAAGTTTAGAGTATGAAATAAGCACTATGCATGCAGAAGAAGGGGGGCTGTGTTTGTCAGGAATACAGTTATGCTCAGGTAACAATCTCAAAGTGTCAGAGGTTTTACACACCAAGAGTTTTTTTCTTGCTCACACTACATATCTCATGCAGGTCAGGTCAGAGGGATGTGGGAATGGGAAGGGATCTGCTCCACACGGTAACTCAAGGTTCCAGGATGACTAAGGCTCTGCTATTTTGTGGCTGCAACATCTGGAACATGTGGCACTTAGGCTCTTTACTGCCTCAGCCTGGAAGTGACACATGTCACATCCACTTATATTTCATTGCCACCAAAGTAGTCACGTGGTCCTATATACCTGAAAGAGGGCTGGCAAATGTAGGGAAATAAATGGAACGTCTTACATTACTGCCTGTGTCACAGAGACTGTCAGTTCAGGAATGAACCTGGGTCTATTACATGAAACTTTTAGTGTGGAATTAATCAGAATCTGGGTCAGGTTGTAAGAGAGCAGGGAAAATGGATCCAAATCTAGTGTGAAATACACAACAAATAAGTAAAGCTGAGAATGCAGGATAATGTTAGTTACCAAAACAAGGTTTGGACCGCTAAAGAGTTGTCTCTTCCCCCTTCCAAGATCTTTTGCATTTCCTGTCAGACTCTCTTTAGTGTACTACTAGCAAATTCTGGGTAGCCCCTGAGTGTTAGTCAGCATTCTTCACATCCTCAATCTTTTCATAGAAGTTCTCCAACACAGGAATAGATCTTCTAGAACAACAACCCACTGTCTGAAGTCTCCATTCATTGTCCAGATTTTATATCTCTTACTGCCATGTTTCTGGTTGGATTATTTTTACTCTTTCCACTATTAGCACTTAGACTCTTGTACCCTGTTGGGACGATATATCAGGGGACCCAGGGATACCCAAATCTGTCCTTGGCTTAACTGCCTTTTCTGTAAGAAAGGAAGGCTAAGGTGAGCAAAGTAATACTTCACTAGCTGGTGCTTTGGCTGCAAACTCCAGAGCTCTTCAGCCCAAAATCTAACCTTGGAATTTTCCACTCCAGTTATATGAATAGCTATAGTTAGTCATCTGCGCTGGAGAAAATGATACCAGGGAGTTTTACTGATAACCCCAAGTTCTGTGCAGTAGAAAACAGCCTAATAAGGGTCTGGACTCTCATCAGTCAGTTCAGCCTTTCTTTTCCTAGGGAGCAGAGAAGATGGCGGGTGGGAGTGGGCACAGTTAACGGTCTTTGAACCCCAGCACGGACATTTAACAATCTCTACTTCTCATTCTTTCTCTGGTAATCCAAAGGGGTCAGTAGCTGAGCTAATATGTGATTCTCTATGTTAGGGGAGAAAATCTGCAGGTAAGTTCTTGTAGCCTTTTCATGGAGTCATTTCCCTGTTCCATATCATGGCTGTTATGAGTCTTTCTTGGACCACTTTCAGCACCAAAGTGATGTGAAATTCAGCTCCCCAAGGCCTTCAATGGATGCTTCTGATGCCATCCTTAGAAACTTGTGAAATAGTTTTATTCAGGACTTAAAGACCATACTATATATTTAGTGAAAAATTCATCACCTATTCTACTTCTCATCTTAAAGTGTGTATAGCTACACTGTTGAACCTAGCCTACCAAACAGACCCATACAGTGAATACCAGATGATAGCTTAGTCCAAATAATAGCATCTTGGAAATACAAAAATGCCTCAAGTCTGAATATGAAGCCCCTCTTATTGTTAAATTTCTACAGAGAAATTAAACTCCCATCGAAAATGTAAAAATCCCAAGAAAGAAATCCCATTTCAAACAAGTGGCCTAGACATGGCTGCTATGTTGGGGAGAGAAATCTGGATTGTCAGTTTACTGTATCAGCTCTGTGGAGGCCCAGAGGAAGCAGAAGAGAGTGCTATATACATGAATGCAGTCTTACAAAGCATAATGACTCTGCCCACCAGCAAAAATGGTCCAATGGATTACATTGGAATCTGACCCAACCTGATTCCTTGTTTGGAAAATGTACAAGGAAGAAAGTGAGCAGAGAAACAGAGACCCTGAGTGGCTTCTTTCACTCAAGGCCTCTATGTGTAAAAGATAAGGGGTGAATGGGATTTCCCAACAACTCTAGATCTTCCACAGAGGTCCTTGTAAAGCTCTGTCTTGATTCATAGGCTACTCAGGCTCTAATTTCCTTAGAATCAAAGAAGGCAGGTGGTGAGCTCAGTAATCTCTTGTTTTCATCATAGCCATTGGTATGGCTTTATTGTATAGTTCTATCTTTTTCTCTGGCTACCTGGCCTACAAGTGTTATGCTATACTTGAATACTTTTCAGATTACACAGTTTTCCCATGAAATATGTTTCCAAATTTGGTTCTTTGTCTAAGACTCCCAGTTAAGAGAAGTTTTTGAACTAAAATATTTGCAGCTATCTCAGTTGCTGGGTGTTTGGTTTGAAAAGCCTCTACCTAACTGGTGAATCTATCTACTATCATCAAAATAAAATGCTATTATTTCCTAATTATTGGCGAAGATCCCCTCTGTGGTCTATTGTTCCCCCTCTATGGTGCAGTAGCCAATGCAGCTAAGAGTCCCAGGCCAGCTTCAAGGCCACCACATGTCTTTATCTCCAGGTGTTCTTACCAATTCCTGAAATCCTCAAGTTGTTACCAAATTTCAAACTTCTCTGAGTATTCCATCTCATGTTTCCTTCATCTCCCTAAGCCATCCTGCCTAACAGACAAGGAGTAAGATTTTTCTGTGGTTGAAATACACATAGCTAATACTATCCTGTCACCTATCCCTCAGCCTTATTATTTCTGTGTGCTCCAACTGATTTTTATCTGCCACTATCTCTTTCTGAAGGCTTTTTCAGAGGCCTAGAAGGCTTCTCTACCCTCCGCATGGTAGGCTGGAAGAGCTAGGAATTAACACATCTGGAAGTGGCTCTGAATAAAAAAACTGATGGGAGTTGGTGTATGAATGCCCCAACTCTCTTACCTCTTGAGCAAGGTAACTAAGGTATGTGATTTATGGTTCCCCAGAGTTTACCCACCGGATTAAGCTCCAGCCACCCACAGTAGTGGCTGTCTTGATAACACACTCTATTAACTGCTTGCTTTTCCCTGTATCACTTCCCTACTCCCCTGTAGGTGTTTCCTTAGGTCAGCTCCTGAATAAACTACTTGTATTTGAATCTTTGTATCAGCATTTGCTTCTGAGGGAACTCAAGATACTCACCTTGTATGCATAGCTCTTCTTACCCCTTATTCATTTAGAAAGCGTAGGGTGTTTAATAAGAGTAATGACTAGATAGCATATTATTGATCTGTTCTTATAAATTCTATTCCCTCCGTGAACAGTTAGTGGTGTGACTGAATCAGGGTATTTTGCACTGGGAACCCCTAGCTCTTCCAGGCTACTTTACAGAGGCTAGAGAAGCCTTCCAGGCCTCTGGAAGCTAAATAACAAAAGAAATTTTCTTGTATCACCAATAGCTATGGTATTGGGTATTATTATTAGGCAGAGGTTCCAAGGTTCTCAAGTGTTTGGTAAGGCCAAAGCTGGTGCCCAAGCTATTTTCTTTTTAAGTGTTCTCCATGCTAGCTGGTATCCCTTCCCTGTACCAGTGTTTCATTTAGATAATTGGACCAAGCATCGGCCTTTCTTACTGTAATGCAACCATTATAAAAGCTTGTTGATACCAGGCTCTTTTCATTTGTTGGCCTAGTGACTTGATCATTTGTCCCTTTCCTGATACATTGCTCTCCTGCTGAGGAAACTTTCATCTAGGCCACTGTAGTCAGATCCAAGCTATATCTTTCCATTGACTTTCAACCCTGTCTGTATTGCCCCCAAGATATGCTTGATTAATTTCTGATCTTCCTGTGATATAGATACTAGAATTCATCAATATATTGGATTACCAAATTATGTGTGCTGTCTTCAAGAGTCTCCATATATCTATGGGAGGTTGATGGTGAGCACTATTCATCTCCCAACTGTCTACCTCTCATCACGAATAGTTTTGAATTAACATATCTCCTTCAGTGGTGGAGCTCAAAGCCTATTTGCTATATCCAAGATAGAAAAGATCTTTGCATAAGATCTCACCTTTGCTAGAATATTTACTATGTGACCATCATCATCATCATTTAGGATTGATACCTTATTCAGCCCTCTCCTGAAATCAACTGTAAGTTTCCAAATGCCGTTTGTTTTTGTACTGGCATTTAGTTTTGTACTGGCAATAAGATCACTGCTGAAATATGTTAACTTACCCCTTTCTACTAAGATTGTCGTGGTATTTCATCTACTGTTTCCTAATGTGTGTTAGCTACACTGTTTACAGTTAGGTAGATGGTTTCCCTTGCCTTCATGAGAAATGATTGCAATTGGGTCTGAGATCTGGGTGCTGTATCTATGTAGGTATATCCTTTTCTACTTTCATGTATGTCTATCCTGGTTTCTAAGATCTCAAGCTTTCTTCCTTTCCTAGTTTTGTTTATTGAGACACGGTCTCATTCTGTCACTCAGACTGGAGTGCAGTTGCACAATTATGGCTCACTGCAGCCTTGACTTCCCTGGCTTAGGGGATTCTCCCACCTCAGCCTCCCGAGTAGCTGGGACTACAGGTGGGCACTGCCACGACGGGCTAATTTTTTGTGTTTTTTGTAGAGGCAGGGTTTCGCCATGCTGCCCAGGTGGGTCTCGAACTCCTGGGTTCAAACGATCCTCCCACCTTGGTCCTCCAAAAGTGATGGGATTACGGGTGTGAGGCACCGCACCCGGCTTCCTTTCCTAATTCTTTCCTAGCTTGCTTCCCACCACTTCCAAAGCAATAACTATCTCCCGGGCAAGAGTTTTTAGTTCATTTAAAGTATCCTGTAATCTAACCTATCCTATCCTATAGTCTAACCTATCCTATAATGTAACCTAACCTAGCCAAGGGCCTTTATTTCCAGGCTGACCCAATTCTCAAAGCCACAGCATTCTGGATATAGTTATTATTTAATGCCCTACAGCATTCTGGATATATTTATTATTTAATGCCTTTTTGACCTTTGATCTTTTTTCTTTCATTAACTTTTACTCTTCACCTCAGTCCAAGAATAAGCTACTGTGTCCATGTAGTGAAGGTCTTAATCTCTTTTTATGAGTGAACTCTACCTTCCTTCAGTGATTGCACCCACACTCTGAGGTCTCTAAAGTCCACAACCTTAATTAGACTCTTGGCCAATATTTATTGAAGATTCCTGATCAGGAAAGCAACTGCAAGGTGTGTCTTATCTTTTGAT
Organism: Symphalangus syndactylus; assembly: GCF_028878055.3. Taxonomy (NCBI): domain Eukaryota; kingdom Metazoa; phylum Chordata; class Mammalia; order Primates; family Hylobatidae; genus Symphalangus; species Symphalangus syndactylus. The sequence continues at coordinate 132,493,714 of NC_072447.2, read as the reverse complement.
TAGGCCTTGCAAATCACTAAGAGTTATTTTTTTAACTCTATCTTTTCTCCACAAATTCTTATATTAGGGTTTATGCAGTGTCCAAATCAGAGTCAACATGAGAACATACGGTGGGGAAGGGACTCAGAAAACTTTACAGGCCATTACACCTCAGAATTTTGTGTGACCATCATTCTCTATCTCTGGATACAAGTTAAAACAAAGTTCAGAGGAACAGAATCTAGGCCTGTCATCTAAGTTGGGTGTATGAGTATTTGGATCTAATGATCCAATAGGCCAAAAATGTCACACACTGGAATTCTGTTTATTTTAGGGAGACCTAGCTGCAGAACCTTGTGGCTCCTGCAGTTTGAACTCATGGACAAGGTTATCCTAGCTCCTAAAATGAATATTTACACCAATACCAGCACCTGCCTGTTACACATGGGAGAGTATATACTGGCCCTACAGCAGCAGTGCTTCAAGTTTGAGGACTAAACCTCAATCTCTTTTGTGGGACTTTATTCCCCAAATGTCAGTCCCTGGGGAAGACACTTGCCCTGTCTTCTGAGATCATGTCAGTGTCAGGGACAGAAGTGAGATCCAGGCACCATTAAGGGGTGAATTATGGTAGTGATTGGCCAGGTGACTTCGGAATATTTAAATTCTGCCTTGGCCCTGTCACCCTGGTATGTTCCACAAGAGACACATGTGACTAAAGAGTGGCAAAGGAAGCAAAATAATATTGGGGGCATTGGCCCCCAGACTCTATTTCAGCACTCTGCTAAGCTGACCACAAGGAAGCTTAGAGTAGAGATAGTGTGGAACTCAGAACCAAAACAGGATGAATAGCTTACCATTTCCCTTAAGCCAAAGTCAAATTTCCAAATTTGACATTCAAATGAGAAAAAAATGTTACAGCCACCAGCTCCAGAGAGAATGAACCCAGAAAGGGGCTTTCTACCTGTATGGGATTGTTTATATTCTCAGGGCTCCACCCACTAGAAACTGTGGTTCAACAGTGCCCAGGAATCTTGCCTATCAATTCAGCACTCCTCCACTACTTGGGTAGGAGGCTGGGGAGCAGACTAGAGAGGAACTTTTAACTCCTTTGCCTGGAAGTCAATATGGACACTATGCTTATCTTGCTTAGATGCTTAGCTATGGCAACCAGGTACATTCTTTAGTGTGTGCTTGATTATGTGTTGATATGTGGCTGGAGCATTGACTAATACAGAAGGTATCAAAAGAGGTACCATTATAGAATGCAAACTCAATAACCTTCTGTGAGAATCACATCACCTATGTGGGATTTCTTATTTTCTAACACATTTTTTGATTATTGGTGAGATTCTTTATCAGCGAACTTGAATCCTTGAGACACTGGCTTACTATGCCATGGTGTCACAGTATTTTGAGTCTTCTGGGAAATGGCAACTTGCTGCTGTTTACGATACTGGGAGAAAATGTGATACTTTCATATGCTGTTATAAATGCACATACGCTGAAATTTGAATATGGATGGACTGTGTTTTTAAACGATTTGTTTTTATTTTGTAGTTTTTAAAAAAGCAATGTAGACTATATGTGAATAGTTCGCATGCTATAATTTTCCTCATGTGGAGATCTGCAATGCTAGGGAGGTGCTGTGGTATGCCAAGCTGCACTGCTTAAGCCTCATAGAACTGAAACTAGTGATTGCATCTCTCAGGATGCAGGGATATGGATTTACTCTGCTGAAGGAAAACATTCAGAGTCATATTCAGAATTTTCAGCTTTAGGCTTTGAAGACAACTACACTTGGTTTGGCTTTCTTTTTAGGCTCCATGTCAGTTACCTTTTGCTGCATAAAAATCTACCCTAAAACTCAGTGGCTTAAAACAACCATTTGCAACTCACAATTCTGTGGGTTAGCAATTTGGGTTGGGCTCAGCACCTCATGGGCTCAGCTACTTTCAAGGTGTCAAATTCCTATTTATACATTCAAAGAAATCCTTATAAGTTGAAACAGGGGTATTAAACTCCTAGTAAAGTTGAATTCTTATAACCAGAATGGTTCATAGTCTGAGAAGAAGAAAGCAACATGAAGAAAAAAAAATGGCCTTGAGGTCAAAATAGTGGGCCAAAACTGGGCAGTGAGATCAAAATGCCCTGTGTTGTTTGAGAATACCCTGAGGTTCAACATATTTATTGAGGTCCAGGGATGGTCCTACCGCCCCTTTTCTGTCACTGGGCCAGAACTCAGACAAGCTTTTTTGAGGCAGGAGACCTTTACCTTTGCTACCTAAGCTGTTTGCTTTAGAACAGGCTTTCCTGTCACTTTTGCTGCCGCCTAAGTTGTCAAGATTTGTAATTCCATAATTGCCATTATTTCCATGGATGGGGCTGGACTGTGCCCTGTTACTTGTTATGACTAAATTAATGTATCTGGGGCAAAATGTCTCAACTCCCATCTCACTGGTCCCTAAGTGAGATCCCCACTCAGTCCACCGTTGGGCAAAGATGTTCCAGCAAAAATGGTTTGAAATTCAAATGCTTGAGTCATCTTTCTGGTTTCATAGTAGTTTGATCTCAGAAGCTTTGTTGCTCTTTCTGCCACTGGACCTTGGCCATAGTCATCTCTGTCCATCCTGACAAATGTCATTAACTTTATGTATTCATTTAAAATATACTTGTCTATTTATTTTTACTCATTTGTATATTCATGCATTCATTTGTTCATTAACATTCTTCATTTTTAATTGCACTTCAGGTTAAACCCCAGGGAGAAGGGGTTGTGGCCATGACCCCTTCTCTTACAGAATACCCTTCAAGCTTTGTATCCATAGGGACAGTCTGTCTCTTTTTCTTTCTTTTATTGCCCTTGATTCTCTCATTGGCTCTGTGTCTCTATCATCTTGTTACTTGCTCTCACTTGCTCTTACACTCAAACAAATATAAATAGCTCCTCAGGCACTCTGGTAACTCGCTGACTACTTAAATAAGAACAGGTGGGTATTATAAGGACATCAGCCAGCAGGAATCGAGGCAGTTAATGCTCTTCATCTCTCTCTGGGGCTACATGATGTCTCTCTCGATGTCTCTCTCAATGTCTCTGTCGTTGTCATTCTCTCTCTCAGCATCCCTGCTTCTCTCTGTATGTGTCCATAGCCCTAATCAATGGCCTACTGATTTTGTGCATGAGTTCTGCTTTTATTGTTACTTTTTCTTGCCATGATCCTTCGTAGATCCCTCTCTTCCTCAGGACATTTTTGGTAAAGTCTAACTCTCATTTCTAACTGCTGCCGCCTTCACGTTTTTGAATGGGAGAATCATATGGGCATAGATCATCTTCTGCATCAGGTCACATTGTAGGTAAGTGACTCGACTGACTTGGCTACAAATGGGTCGGGTACACCCTGTGGCTAAAGGGTGAGGTCATGTGATATAAAACTTGGCAGCAAGAGCAGCAGAGGTTGCAGGCAGGCAGTGGACTAATAGGCAGTAATTGACATCTTCATATAGTCTGTTTCTTACCCGTTAGTACACTAACCTTTCTCCTATATACAATACCAAAGATGTCTCTGCCTAAAACCACCTACCTATTACACCTCAACCACAAACACCTGCTTCCAGGAGAGACACAACTCAGTTTCGTCTAGAAGCCATATGAAAGGATCATATTAAAAGCTGCCTGTCAGTCTCTGTCTGCAACCTTTAGGGGACATCCTTAAATCTTCAGTTCCTGGGCCTGCTTATGGTCTTTGGTTCAGTGTATATATTGCATCCTTGCAGCTGCTTGGGAATGATGAATTATATACTGAAACCAGTAAGCATAAACTATTGCAGAGGAGTTCTTTCATCAGCAAATCTGACCACCTGGGGAATCTGCCTCTGGGAGGATTATCCCTGAGATGATCTAAGGGCAGCAACAGTCCACTTCTAGGTAATGTTGGCACTCTGGGCAAAGCCAACTTGAGGGGTTGGTTCGCAAACTCGAACTTGGATTGGAATCACCTGGAAGACTTGTTAAAACTCAAACTGGTCTATGGCCATACCACCCTGAACGTGCCCAATCTTGCCTGATCTTGGAAGCTAAGCAGGGTTGGGCCTCGTTAGTACTTGGATAGGAGACCCCCTGGGAATACGGGTGCTGTAGGCATTATTTAAATTTAATTTAAAAAAATCCAGAATGCTGAGCTCCACCTCCAGAGTTTCTGATTCAGTAGGTACTTGCATTTCTAACAAGTTCCCAGGTGACGTTGATGCTTTTGGTCCAGGAATCACACTTTGAAAACGGCTGTTTCTAGGGTGCCAATTTGAATCCAGGTGTTTGGTGGTTGAGCTGAAGTGGGCTTTGTTGTATCGCTGTATGGTAGTTTCAATCCAGGAGAATTTCGCTAGGTCATCTGACAGTTGTGATCCTTGGCAGCCCTTGATTTGTAAACTCAAAACAGAGGTCTCACTGTGTTGTCCCTCCTGGCACCTGGATTGCCACTGTTCCTCATATGCTGATTGTGATGTCCGTACTCACCTGGGATTAACTGTTGCCACTTGTGTCCAACCCTAGCTCCTCCCATCCTCTTTTTATACAGTGATACTTCTGTGATCACCTCTTGCATTCTCATTTCCTGCCAGGAAGGACTAATGCCCCATGCATGAGTCTTTCCATGCTTCCCAACTCAAATTCCCAAGACTGGGAGTCTGATTGGCTGGCCAGTTTATTTTTGTGCCAGCCATGTCAAAGGTTGCTGGCTGGCTTGTGAATTTTCAGCCCTTGAGTTGTGAATTCATCCTAAGTCTTACGGGCTGTGTCCAGTGAAAGGCAGACTAATATAATACATAACATGGCTGCTAGACAGTAGAGGCTAAGAGTAGAGCAGGTGGACAAAGGGCCTGGGGTCTGGCAGGCATTGGTGGACATTTTGAGTACAGTGTATTGACTAGCAGATTGATTTTTAGATGGTACTTACCATACTGTTTATTTTAAATTATACTGCTATTACTATAATATTAAAATATAATATAAATTAGAATATAACAATACTGGCAATTATTTAATAACCAGCGAAACTTGTTATTAAAATACTGAATACTTCTTAGTTATTGGTAAATAGTTCCTTCCCTGAACCTTTCAAATGCCTTCTCTTACCCCAACTGACTTGATCCCTTCCTGAGACCCCCAACACCTTCTTACTACCCAACAACTAGAGGGTTATTTTGTGGCATGGAAGAGGACTCCAGGCTTCTGCTTCAGGGCTAGGGTTGGCCTCCTCCATTTTGATTGGCTTATGTCTGTGCCATTCTGGTTGCTAATTATTTTGAATGCCACCCCATGACTTGGATGGAAAGAAGATCCAAAACTTATATTACAGAAAGCATGTGTACAATATTTTCTATGTGTACTTGCATCAATGTAGTTGTAAATAAAACATTTCGTAGTTTGGTTGATTTGTTCTAAAGCAATTTCAACATGTCTTGCTTAAAAAAAAAAGGAAAGCATGTCTTTTAAAAAGCATTTTAAAACTGATAATCTTTCCTTAGGTTCACTGTCTTCCTGCAAGTAAAATAAATTTTGGTCACAAATCAGAATGATTAGATTGCCTGTAGGTTAGTACTACATTCCAGTAAAACTAAACTAAGGAAAAAAAAATCCCCTTTACTTTACAGAGAAGAACTGATTTAATAGTATAAACTAATTTATTAGAATCTCCTGCAGGGCTGTAATGGAAAACAAACTCGAAACAAACCAAGCACTGTTCAATGTTTTCATGCTAGTAGGGATTTGGCATTATGTATCACGTCTGGCCATAGGGCTATACGGTGGATGATCCAAGGGTTGAGTAAATAACAGGGTCCCCAAATGAACGTATGTTCATAGAACCTATGATGTCTTGAAACGAGCTAGAATTCATTAACCAATAGTAAAATGTGTAGGATGCAAAGTATTGCCCCGAACTTCCACAGAACAAAATTACATTGGGTATAATCTTAAGCAGTTGAGGTATAATTGTGGAAAGGAACTACATTATGTAGTCCAAGTTTAAAGAAAATTAACTTTAGAAAATTCAAAGGGAGCCAGGAGCCTTAATCAAGAATTGTCTCCTGTTCCTAACCCCTTCAATGTATGAAGCAATAAAAATGTACTAGTCAGATTTATTAAGATATGAAGCCTGACTATAAAGCCACATGAGTAGTTGTGTGTGACTTGTGGAATCAAGGTAATTACTTTAGAGTTATAAACTATGATTATTCCTCTTTGGGGAGGTGAAGTAGTCTAGTGAATAGACATTGCACCAGATGTCAGGAAACAGGTGAAGTTGCCACACTCCTGCTAGGCTATATACAGATGATGTAGTGGTATCATGGTATGGGGGAAAGAGCATAGGTTTTGGGAATCAGCTAGGTTGTAGGCCTGGTTTCTCCACTTAACTAGCTATGTGAGCTTGACACATTATCTAACTTTCCTGAGCGTGCATTTGCCTAACTCTAACGTGAGGATGACATACTCAGGGCTGACACTGAGTTGATACCAGCATGGGTGGAACAGTTGTTTATAGCTGAGCTCTATCAGTGTCCACTCTGATTGATGGGTGCCTGTGTTGTACTGGTTGTTAAGTATGTTGATTATCACTATTAATAGGACTTAATGGGTAGGGTTATTGGAAGCATAAAATGAAATGATATATGTGAAATTCCTGGCATGCAAATGCGACTGACTTAATATTAGTTTTATTTATTTTCCTGTATGACTTTAAAAAATTGTTTTTCAACCTAAAGGTGAGAGAAAAATTTCTGGCACTTGTTATCACTGTGATGTTAAGAGGTTAAAGAACTGTTTATATCTTATATTTATTCAGGATCTGTTAAACAAATATGAAGTTCTTACTTTATGCTAGGCATTGAGGATGCTGGAGGTAAAAGGGTGAACATGGCACTGTCCCTGCCTTTTATGCATTCACAGTCTAGGAGGAGCAGTAAACTTCTGATTTCAATCCAAACAACCCTGAGAGTCAACATGAACCTGTAAGGTCAACATTTGTGCAGATTTAGTAGAGTCCTCCTCTAGGCAGGTACAGCTTGCTTAGCAGCTGAGCTCAGGCTGGATTTTAACTCCCCCTTACTCCCTCATCTGTGTGCCCTGTGCAGTGCACAACCTACACAATTACACAAGGTCCTGAGAACCTTATAACTGATGTATACCCCAGGTGCTATAGGCCTGTAGTGGCAGGAGGTACTGAGTTTTGAAGGATAAATGGCATTTGGCCAAATAGAGATGAAGGAGAAAGCCTTAGCATGTGTGCAAAGACAGAGAGGTATGAAAGAACTGGGAGAGATTAGAGGAATAGTGGGCTCTCCAACCAGACAATATATTTGGACTCTTGGTATTGAAGAAAGTGATGACAATGCAAGTTATATTTATAGCCTCTTTAAGTATACAGTTTACCATAATTACATCTAAATATTAAAACTACTTTATGTGGGCTGGGCGCAGTGGATCACGAGGTTAGGAGTTTGAGACCAGCCTGGCCAACATAGTGAAACCTTGTCTCTACTAAAAATACAAAAAATATTAGTGAGGCGGTAGATCACGAGGTCAGGAGTTCCAGACGAGCCTAGTCAAGTTAGTGAAACCTCGTCTCTACTAAAAATACAAAACATAGCCAGGTGTGGTAGCGGGAGCCTGTAATCTCAGCTACTCGGGAGGCTGAGGCAGGAGAATCGCTTGAACCCGGGAGGCAGAGGTTGCAGTGAGCCAAAATCGCACCGTTGCACTCCAGCCTGGGGGGCGACAGTGCGAGACCCTGTCTCAAAAAAATCCCAAACAAACAAAAACCTACTTTATATGTAAGTTAATGTTTTTTCATTTTTCTTAGATTAGATAGCATGCTTCCCATTTTAAAATTTTCATTTGTGTTAAAAAAATTGCTTTTGGTTAATGAGAACATACTGTCCTCTCAGGTTATTTGAAGTCATCTAGTGCTTTTCCACCAGGCCTTGAGCCTCAACAAAGGTCAGTGATCAAAGGAGACTCAGATGACTTAGTGAGATATTATTGTTTTTGAAAAAAAAATGTGGAGCCTTTTGTTACTGAATTATGGATATGCATTTGCTTCATAGAATATTAAATCATAAAGTATTAGAGCTTGAAGATCTTTGGAGATCTTTGACTCTAATCATCTTATTTCAAAAGGACTTTATTGTTCTCCTAAAAATGATACAAGCTCATTACCAAAAATTCTAGTAATTCAAAGTAAGAAGTTGGGAGCTAAAACCATCTCAAATCTCACCACCCTGATAAATGTCCATTAGCATGAGATTCGTAGTGTTCCAGATAGCTCATTGCATGCATATATATATATATATATATATATATATATTTTGAGATGGAGTCTCACTCTGACACCTAGGCTGGAGTGCAATGGTGTGATCTCAGCTCACTGCAACCTCTGCTTCCCAACTTCAAGTGATTCTCCTGCCTCAGCCTCCCGAGTAGCTGGGATTACAGGTGCCCACCACCATACCTGGTGAATTTTTGTATTTTTAGTAGAGACGGGGTTTCACCATGGTGGCCAGGCTGGTCTCGATCTCCTGACATCAAGTGATCCACCTGCCTCAGCCTCCCAAAGTGCTGGGATTACAGGCATGAGCCACTGCACCTGGCAATATTATATATATATATATATATATATATATATTTTTTTTTTTTTTTTTTTTTTTTTTTTGAGACAGAGTCTCGCGTCTCGCTCTTTCGCCTAGGCTGGAGTGCAGTGCTGCTATCTCGGCTCACTGCAAGCTCTACCTCCCGGATTCACGCCATTCTCCTGCCTCAGCCTCCCGAGTAGCTGGGACTACAGGCGCCCACCACCACGCCTGTCTAATTTTTTTCTTTATTTTTAATCAAAATTATTCAATTTATGTTTACTAGAATTTCACAAAATAAGGAGAAAATGAGGTAAAGTGGAAGGAATGGTAAACTTTGGAAAAATATTTATTCCTCATAAAAATATCAGGTTCTAACAGATCTTTCTAAGGTTGAGGGGAAAAAATTGATGAAAAAAACATTGAGGTGGTGTTATTGTATTTTTTCTTCTTTTTCCAATTTTAAGTAATATTGATTGACTTTGCTATGAAAGATGAGGAAATCATACATGTTTTCCCTGTCTTACATTGTCAAGGTCAATAACATGTACTTTCTGTTCTAGGAATCAGTTAGAAATTGTGTTTGACTGGCAGTTTAAATAGAGACCTGACAATAATGACAAACACATAAGGATCTAGTCTCTCACTTGACGGAAGACTGGAGGTGGGAGTCAGTCATGGTAAAGGTTCAATGAACTCAGTAGGGATCCAGCTTCCTCTGGTTTCCTTATTTCCCAGGCTAGGTGTGTGACTTTCATTTTAAAGGTTATGAGGTGGCTGCTAGAGTTCTACTCATCATGTCTACATTCTAGGCAAGAAACAGAAGGAAGGGGGAGAAGGTCAGAAAGACTTCGAGCAGCCCCAACTGCTATTTGTATTTCATTACATCCCTCATCTGTAGGGTAGATTGAAGAATATAGTTTTTCCACTGAGCACATTGCCCAAGGTGAGCAGCTCCTGTGACCTCAAATTCCGTAGTTGCTTAGTTCTCATTTTATGTTTGCATAGATTTAATGCCTGGAAAAACAATCCATTTTACCCAAGAATCTTTATTTATAAATTTTTTATTTTGCTTATCTCTTTCCTGGATGGATTTTATCCTTAAGCAGTTCTTTCCAGAGGGTTCCATGGGAACTATATTACCCAAATTATTGCTTGCTTGGTTGCTTTCCTAATTCACAGGAATTGTCTGCCTTTGTCATCTCCTTAGGTTGTTCCAGTTTTTAAAGGATTGTGTAAACGCTCTTGATTCCTATTGTTTTCTATGGGTACCTTACTCCTGGAACCCTCCATCATCTTGCTGCAATCTGGCCTGATTGCACTCTAGTCCTAAAGGGTACTAGTCATCCTAGGACTTCTCTTAACTGCAGTCCTTGGATGGAACCACTGTTTCTTGGATCTCATTGTTTTCTTTTTTGGTTTACTACTTTTTCTGACTGGAATAGAGCGTCAAGTAATTTCGTAAGAAAGAATATGTGAGATAAACTTTCTGAGTTTTAAGTTTCTGAAAATGTTTTGATTCTGTTCTCACACTTGATTGGTAAGTTTGTGGGTGCAGAATTCTCATTTGAAAATACTTTTCTTTCAAAACTTGAAGGAATGGCTCAAATGTCATCTAGCATCCAATGTTGCAAATGAGAAATATGATGCCAATCCGATTATTGTACCTTTATAGATCACCATTTTTTTTTCTTTTTGGAAGCTTTTAACACTGCTTTATTTTTTGGTGTCCTAGAATTCATAGTGATGTGGCTTGTTGGGTGTTTTTGATTTGTGGCATTGAGCACTGAGGGGGATCCCTTTGATGTAGAAACTCTATTCATGCAATTCTATAAAATTATCTTATATAATTTGTTCCAATAATTTCTCCCTCTCTGCTTTCTCTGTCTCTTTTCTGAAACTGCTGTTAATTAGATTTGGAATTTTTGGATTGACCCTCCATGTCTTTTATCTTTTTGCTCAGATTTCCCATCTCTTTGTCTTTTCCTTCTATTTTCCGGGAAATTTCCCCACCCTTATGCTCAAACTTGTTACTGAATTTTATTTTGAAAATCACATTTTAAATTTACACAACCTCTTTCTTGTTCTCTGACTGGTCCTTTATCATAGCATTTCGCCCATGTTTTGGGGATGCAATATGTTGAATCTCTCTGGGAACACTACTTAAAATTGTTTTGTTTTACTGCTGTTTAAGTTCTCCTTATTCCCTGAACTATTGCAGTTGCTCTTGGGGCCATTTTTCTGTTTATTATTGATCTCTTTTTCATTACAAATTTTTTTTCAAATGCCTGGTGATCCCTGTGTGTCTTCATATATAACAATAATGCAGTAAAATATAAACAACTGCTTGAGAGCTCTGTGCTTGGGTAAAGCTTGTCAATAGTGGGTTTCACTTTAGGCTGATCTGGTAGGGATCCCTCAAGGAACATAAGGCAGAGGCCTTTGCTCTAGGACTATTTAATTCCTCCAGAGAGTAATCCTCCTTTCTCTTGCCTGGAATAGAAGCCTGGTAATTATATTCTTTTGTGTGGGGAATTGGAGGTTGAGGAGAGACAACTGTTCCATATACAGACTTTTAATTAATCTCAGTGTTGTCAGTTCCACACTTCACTTCTACTTTTTGCTGTACCTGGTGCTTCTGAACTCTGAGCTTTTCTGGGATCCTAAAGGGCATGCTGACTCTTTTCTTGGCTGTACTTCTCTATGCATTCTTTAGGTTATTGCTTCTTCATCAGTTACCATGCCTGCATCTGCTTTCTATCGTCAGAAATTCACCGATTTCTCTGGTATACTGATGGTCTCTTTACTGTTGTCCTCATTTGGGAGTTTATACCTTTTTTTAAAAAAAAATTCCATTCTGCCAGAGCATCAGTCATCCTGCTTCCTGGTCATTGAGTCAGCCAACACTCCCAGGTCACCTATGGAGCTGAAGCACCCAGGGGATTATTCATGATTTAGTACATTTGGAACCTTCCTAAAAAGACAATCTGGAGAGGGGCTTCAAGGTGGCTGACTAGGGATTGGGTACTTGCCTCCTCCACAAAGAAGAACCAAAATAGTGAGTAGATGATCATACTTCAAATAGATCACCTAAGAGAGAATGCTGGAATTCAACAGATAAGTGACAGAAAACACCTAAGGCAAGGAAAAAGAGGGAAAGAGGCAGCCTGCTCAGCTCATTAGGATTGGCAGGGAGCCTGAAGAGGTTCCCCAGTGTGGGAAAGGGTAAGTGAGTGATTCCTGTGGTTCACATTCCTACTGTAGACTCCCACAGTCCTAGCCACAGGAGAGCCCTGGATCCATGTGGGCCCTGAGACTAACCCAGGGAACTGTCTGGAGATTGTGCAACAGCATTGTTACAGAGAGGGAGCTCACACTGAGTTCAACCTTGCTGTGCCCCACCCCCTTCCAGTTCCAAGAAACTGCAGCATAGTGTCATTTTGAGAGCCCAGCTCCCACCAGAGTGCATCCTGCCCTCAGGCCCAACAGCCCCTGCATCTTCACATTCCTAGAGCCCCACTGACATCTCCACCCACAGTCAGATGCCACTTGCAGGGCTGAAGTGCAAACCATTGGCAGCAAACCTGCTGGCCCCAGTAGCAGCAAACCTGCTGGCCCCAGTAGCAGGGCCACTGTGCATTTACATGTGCCCTGAGGAAAGGCTATCCTGCTTGCAGCCACCACCTGTGGCTGAAGTGTGTGCTCCTCAGCCACTTGTTCATGGCTGCTGCCACTGAAAGTAACACCACCCTCCCCAGCAGCTGCCACCCCAACCTGAGCATTCTGCTGGGAGCATGGGGATCACCCTGCTCCTGCCTATCAAAGCCAGCACCTGTATGCATCAGTAGGGGGCCTGAGGACATGTCCACTCAGCCTGGCTTCACTTCCCCGGTGCACAAGCATGCCGTCTATAGGCTTGAGGATCGCCCTACCCGATCTACCATCATTGGCATCTGAGCACTCCTCCTAGGGGCCTGAGGACAGGCCCACCCAACATGATGCTATCACCACAGCTGGAACCCATCAGCATGCATCACCTGTGGGCCTGGGAACTGGCCCACTCAGCCTGTTGTAGCCACCACCAACACCTGTGCAGACACTTGGGAGCCAGTAGATTGTCATACCATTGCTACTGCTGTCAGTCACAACACACCCACTGCCCAAGGGCCCAAGGACCCACCCTCCCACCTGGTCTATCACTGCCGCTGCTGACACTCAAGCAAGCTGCCTGGAGGCCAAATGATTGGCCTGCATTGACCTACTAATACTAGTGCCAGCATATGCCACACTGGGGCCCAAGGACAGGTATGCGCAGTCCACCACTGCTACCACAGGGGTCCAGGGACTGACCCACCTGACAAGCCTATCCCCAGTGAAACTTCACCAAAGCCACCACTGAAAACCACACCCTAAGCCACTGAGGAAACCACAGACACTACTGACACTCTTTACATCTGAAGAAGTTATGCAGAGATTACACTACTGCACATGCTCAGAATCAAAGCCAAAGTGCCCTACCAACCAACAACACAAATGCATCTTCAGGAATAAGTCCTCCCCTATGAAAGCAAATTCAAAAAATTGGAAGAAGTGACACCCTGCTCTCAGCATTAGACAAATTATCTGCAAAGGAAATTAACAAAGAAACATTGGATTGAAACTGCACTTTAGACCAAATGGACCTAACAAGACATTTACAGAACATGTTATCCAACAGTTATAGAATACACATTCTTTTCATCAGCACATGGAACATTCTACAGGGTAGATCATATGCCAGGACAGAAAACAAGTGTCAACACATTTTTAAAAATTGAAATCATATCAAGTATCTTCTCAGACCACAATGGAATAAAACTAGAAATTAATAATAACTTTAGGAACTTTAAAAATATGTAGAAATTAAACAATATGAGCCTGAATGACCATTGGGTCAAGGAAGAAATTAAAGAGGAAATTAAAAAAAAGTCTTGAAACAAGAACTGAAACACATCCTACCAAAATGTATGAGATACAGCAAAAGCAGTGCTAACAAGGGACGTTTATAGCAATGAATGCCTATATCAAAAAGTAGAAAAACTTCAAAGGAACAATATAACAATGCATCTCAAGGAATTAGAAAAGCAAGAAGAACCAAAACCTAAAATTAATAGAAGGAAAGAAATAGCAAGGATCTGAGCAGAACTAAATAAAATAGACTTAAAAAAAATACAAAAGATCAACAAAATAAAAAATTGGCTTTGTGAAAAGATAAACAAAATTGGTAAACCACTAGCTAGACTAACCAAGAATAAAAAAGAGACAGCCCGAATAAACAAAATCAGAAATGAAAAAGGAGGGCGGGCACCTCCTGTAATCCCAGCACTTTTAGAGGCTGAGGTGGGCTGGTGGATTACTTGAGGTCAGGAGTTCAAGACCAGCCTGGCCAACATGGTGAAACCCCGTCTCAACTAAAAATACAAAAATTAGCTGGGTGTGGTGGTGGACACCTGTAATCCCAGCTACTCGGGAGGCTGAGGCAGGAGAATCACTTGAACCCAGGAGGCAGAGTTTGCAGTGAGCTGAGATTGTGCCATTGCACTCCAGCCTGGGCGATACAAGCAAAACTCCATCTCAATAAATAAATAAATGAAAAAGGAGACATTATAACTAATACCACAGAAACATAGAAGATCATCAGACACTGTTATTAACAACTATACATCAACAAACTGGAAAACTTAGAGGAAATGGATAAATTCCTGGACACATACAACCTACCAAGATTGAGCCAAGAAGAAACAGAAAACCTGAACAGACCATTAATGAGTAATGAGATTGAAGCAGTAATAAAATGTCTCCCAACAGATAAAAGCCCAGGACTGAATGGCTTCACTGCTGAATTCTACAAAACTCACAAAGAAGAACTAACACCAGTTTTCCTCAAAATATTTAAAAAAACTTGAAGACAAGGGAATTCTCTCTAGCTCATTATATGAGGCCAGCATTACGTCCTGATACCAAAACCAGATAAGGACACAACAACAAAAAACAGGTCAATAACCCTGATGAACGTAGATGCAAAAATCCTAAACAAAATACTAGTAAGCCAAATCTAACAGCACAAGAAAAATATAGCACACCATGATTAAGTGGGATTTATCCCAGAGATGCAAGGATGGTTCAACATATGCAAATCAATAGGTGTGATACATCAGATCAATAGAAAGAACAAAAACCATATGATCATCTCAATAGATGCAGAAAAAGCACTTGACAAAATTCAACATCCCTTCATAATAAAAACTCCCAACATACTAGGCATAGAAGAAACATACCTCAATATAATAAAGGCCATATATGATAAATCCACAGCCAACATTATACTAAATGGGGAAAAGCTGAAAGCCTTTCCTCTAAGAACTGGAATAAGACAAGGATGCCCACTTTCACCACTCTTATTCAACATAGTACTGGAAATTCTAGCCAGAGCAATCAGGCAAGAGAAAAAAAAAGGCATCCAAACTGAAAAAGAGGAGGACAAATTGTCCCTCTTTGGAGATGACATGATCTTATAAATAGAAAACTTAAAAGACTCCACCAAAAAAAAATTTTGAGATCTGCTAAATAAATTCAGTAAAGTTACAGGATACAAAATCAACACACAGAAATCAGTAGTGTTTCTTTACATCAATAATGAGCTAGCTGAAGAAAAAATCAAGAAGGCAATCCCATTTACAATAGGTACAAAAATTAAAATACCTAGGAATAGGTTTAATAAAGGAGATGAAAGACGTCTACGAGGAAATCTACAAAACTCTGATGAAAGAAATTAAAAGGGACACAGTCAAATGCAAAGGCATTACATGCTCATGGATTAGAAAAATTACCATTATTAAAATGACCATAGTACCTAAAGAAATCTACAGATTTAATGCAATCCCTATCAAAATACCAATTTCATTTTTCACAGAAATAGAAAAAACTGTCCTAAAATTTATATGGAAACAAAAAAGGACCCAAATAGCAATCCTGAACAAAAATAACAAAACTGGAGGCATCACACTACCTGATTTCAAAATATATTACAAAACTATGGTTACCGAGACAGCATGGTAGTGGTATAAAAATAGACACATAGACCAATGGAGAAGAACAGAGAACCCAGAAATAAATTGACTTATTTGTAGCCAACTGATTTTTACAAAGGTACCAAGAACATACATTGGGGAAAGAACACTTTTCAATAAATAGTTCTGAGAAAATTGGATATCCATATGCAGAAGAATTAACCTGGATCCTTATCTCTCGCCATATACAAATATCAACTCAAGATGGATTAAAGATTTAAACATAAGACTCCAAAGTATAAAACTACTAAAAGAAAACACAGGGAAAACATCTTAGGACATTGGTCTAGGCAAAGATTTTATGGCCAAGAGCTCAAAAGCACAGGCAGCAACAAAAACAAAACTAGACAAACTAGACTGTAATAAACAAAAAAGGTTTTGAACAGCAAAGGAAACAATCAACGGAGTGAAGAGACCACCTGTTGACTGGAAGAAAATATCAACTATTTATGTGACAAGGGACTAATATTTAGAATATACAAGGGACTCAACAGTAAAAAACCTAATAGTCTCATTAAGCAGTGGGCATATGACATGAATAGACATTTCTCAAAAGAAGACATTCAAATGGCAAATAGGCATATTAAAAATGCTCAACATCACTAATCATCAGGAAAATGCAAATCAAAACCACAATGAGATATCATCCTCAGAATGACTATTACTAAAAATATAGTAAATAGCAGATGGTGGCGAGGATGCAGAAAAAAGGGAAGTCTTATACACTATTGGTGGGAATGTAAATTAAGACAGCCACTATGGAAAATAGTATGGAGATTTCTCAGAAAACTAAAAATAGAACTGCCTTATGATCCAGCAATCCCACTACTGGGTATTTATCCAAAAGAAAATAAATCAGTATGTCAAAAAGATACTTGCACTGCCATGTTTATTGCAGCACTATTCACGACAGTCAAGATATGGAATCAACCTAAGTGTCCATCAATGGACGAATGATTATAAACTGTGTTATTCACTGTCAATATTAGATCAATGAGACAGAAAATTAACGAGGATATTCAGGACTTGAACTCAGCTCTGGACCAAGCAGACCTAATAGACATCTACAGAACTCTCCACCCCAAATCAACAGAATATATATTCTTCTCAGCACCACATTGCACTTATTCTGAAATTGACCACAAAATTGGAGGTAAAACACTCCTAAGCAAATGCAAAAGAATGGAAATCATAACAGTCACTCAGACCACAGTGAAATCAAATTAGAACTCAGGAATAAGAAACTCACTCAAAACTGCATAACTACGTGGAAACTGAAAAACCTGCTCCTGAATGACTACTGAGTAAATAACGAAATTAAGGCAGAAATAAATAAGTTCTTCGAAACCAATGAGAAGAAAGACACAACGTACCAGAATCTCTGGGACACAGCTAAAGCAGTGTTTAGAGAGAAATTTCTAGCACTAAATTCCCATGGAAGAAAGCAGGAACCATCTAAAATGAACACCCTAACATCACAATTAAAAGAACTAGAGAAGCAAGAGCAAACAAATTCAAAAGCTAGCAGAAGACAAGAAATAACTAAGATCAGAACAGAACTGAAGGAGATAGAGACACGAAAAACCCTTCAAAAAATCAAGGAATCCAGGAGCTGATTTTTTGAAAAGATTAACAAAATAGACGTCTAGCCCGACTAATAAAGAAGAAAAGAGAGAAGAATCAAATACACACAATAAAAAATGATAAAGGGGATATCACCACTGATCCCACAGAAATACAAACTACCATCGGAGAATACTGTAAACACCTCTATGCAAATAAACTAGAAAATCTAGAAGAAATGGATAAATTCCTGGACACATACATCTTCCCAAGGCTAAACCAGGAAGAAGTCGAATCCTTGAATAGACCAATAACAAGATCTGAAATTGAGGCATTAATTAATAGCCTACCAACCAAAAAAAGCCCAGGACTGGATGGATTCACAGTCAAATTCTACCAGAGGTACAGAGAGGAACTTCTACCATTCCTTCTGAAAACTCTTCCAAGCAATAGAAAAAGAGGGACTCCTCCCTAACTCATTTTATGAGGCCAGCATCATCCTGATACCAAAACCTGGCAGAGACACAACAAAAAAAAGAAAATTTCAGGCCAATATCCCTGATGAACATCAATGCGAAAATCCTCAATAAAATACTGGCAAACCGAATCCAGGAGCTCATCAAAAAGCTTATCCACCACGATCAAGTTGGCTTCATCCCTGGGATGCAAGGCTGGTTCAACATATGCAAATCAATAAATGTAATCCATCACATAAACAGAACCAATGACAAAAACCATATGATTATTTCAATAGATGCAGAAAAGGCCTTTGATAAAATTCAACACCCCTTCATGCTAAAAACCCTCAATAAACTAGGTATTGATGGAACGTATCTCAAAATAATAAGAGCTATTTATGACAAACCCACAGCCAAGATCATAATGAGTGGGCAAAAGTTGGAAGCATTCCCTTTGAAAACCAGCACAAGACAAGGATGCCCTCTCTCACCACTCCTATTCAACATAGTATTGGAAGTTCTGGCCAGGGCAATTGGGCAAGAGAAGGTAATAAAGGGACCTCAAATAGGAAGAGAGGAAGTCAAATTGTCTCTGTTTGCAGATGACATGATTGTATATTTAGAAAACCCCATCATCTCAGCCCCAAATCTCTTTAAGCTGATAAGCAACTTCAGCAAATTCTCAGGATATAAAACCAATGAGTGCAAAAATCACAAGCATTCCTATACACCAATAATAGCCAAACAGAGAGCCAAATCATGAATGAACTCCCATTCACAATTGCTACCAAGAGAATAAAATACCTAGGAATCCAACTTACAAGGGATATCAAGGACCTCTTCAAGGAGCACTACAAACCACTGCTCAAGGAAATAAGAGAGGACACAAACAAATGGAAAAAAATTCCACGCTCATGGATAGGAAGAATCAATATCGTGAAAATGGCCATACTGCCCAAAGTAATTTAAAGATTCAATGCTATCCCTATCAAGCTACCACTGACTTTCTTCACAGAATTAGAAAAAACTACTTTAAATTTCATTTGGAACCAGAAAGGAGCCCATATAGCCAAGACAATCCTAAGCAAAAAGAACAAAGCTGGAGGCCTCACGCTACCTGACTTCAAACTATACTACAAGGCTACAGTAACCAAAACAGCATGGTACTGGTACCAAAACAGAGATATAGACCAATGGAACAGAACAGAAGCCTCAGAAATAACACCACACATCTACAAACATCTGATCTTTGACAAACCTGACAAAAACAAGAAATGGGGAAACGATTCCCTATTTAATAAATGGTGTTGGGAAAACTGGCTATCCATATGCAGAAAACTGAAACTGGACCCCTTCCTTACACCTTATACAAAAATTAACTCAAGATGGATGAAAGACTTAAACAAAAGACCTAAAACCATAAAAACCCTAGAAGAAAACCTAGGCAATACCATTCAGGATATAGGCCTGGGCAAAGACTTCATGAGTAAAACACCAAAAGCAATGGCAACAAAAGCCAAAATTGACAAATGGGATCTAATTAAACTAAAGAGCTTCTGCACAGCAAAAGAAACTATCATCAGAGTGAACAGGCAACCTACAGAATGGGGGAAAGTTTTTGCAATCTATCCATCTGACAAAGGGCTAATATCCAGAATCTACAAGGAACTTAAATTTACAAGAAAAAAACAAACAACCCCATCAAAAAGTAGGCAAAAGGTATGAACAGACACTTCTCAAAAGAAGGCATTTATGTGGTCCAAAAACATGAAAAAAAGCTCAACATCACTGGTCATTAGAGAAATGCAAATCACAACAAGATACCATCTCATGCCAGTTAGTTTGGCGATCATTAAAAAGTCAGGAAACAACAGATGCTGGAGAAGATGTGGAGAAATAGGAATGTTTTTACACTGTTGGTGGAAGTGTAAATTAGTTCAACCATTGTGGAAGACAATGTGCCAATCCCTCAAGGATCTAGAACCAGAAATACCATTTGACCCAGCAATCCCATTACTGGATATATATCCAAAGGATTGTAAATCATTCTACTATAAAGACACATATACATGTATGTTTATTGTAGCACTGTTCACAATAGCAAAGACTTGGAACCAACCCAAATGCCCATCAATGATAGACTGGATTAGGAAAATGTGGCACATATACACCACGGAATACTATGCAGCCATAAAAAGGATGAGTTCATGTCCTTTGCAGGGACATGGATGAAGCTGGAAACCATCATTCTCAGCAAACTAATCCAAGGACAGAAAACCAAACACCACATGTTCTCACTCATAAGTGAGAGTTGAATAATGAGAACACATGGACACAGAGAGGGGAACATCACACACTGGGGCCTGTTGGGGTTGGGGGGCTAGGGGAGTGATAGCATTAGGAGAAATACCTAATGTAGATGATGGGTTAATGGGTGCAGCAAATCACCATGGCATGTGTACACCTATGTAACAAACCTGCACATTCTGCACATGTGTCCCAGAACTTAAAGTATAATAAAAAAGCGATATATATATATATATATAATTGCATATATATATATATATATACAATTAAATACTATTTGGCCATATAAAAGAATGAAATAATATCATTTCAGCAACATGGATGAAACTGAATGTCATTCTGTTACAAGACAGCCAGGCACAGGAAGACAAATATCGCATGTCCTCATATAGGAGAAAAAAAATTGATCTCATGGAGGTAGAGAGAAGAATGATGTATACTAGAAACCTGGGAAGAATGTGTGCGTTGTGTAGGGGAGTCAATGAAGAGAGGTTGGTTAATGGGTACAAATATACAGTTAGATGGAAGGAATAAGTTCTAATGTTCAAAGCAGGGTAGGGTGACTGTAGTTAACAACAATGCATCATATATTTCAAAACAGCTAGAAAAGAGGACTTGAAATGTTTCCAACTCATAGAAATGATAAATATTCGAGGTGATGGATACCTTAAATAGCCTGACTTGATAATTATGCATGCTATGCATGTAATAAAATATCAAATGTATCTCATAAATATGTACAAACATTGTGTATCAATAAAAAAGACAATCTGAAAAACTCTTGCAAAAACATCTGAATTCTCTGCAACCCCTTGTGTTAAAATTACCTGAAGTCACTGAATAAACTCAAAACAGAAAGTTTTGCTCTGACAACATTGACAAGGACTCTGGACAACACTCTCCTTCCACTAGATCCTTGTGGTTAATGTTATAACACATCCCTGGATAGAGACTTTTGATAGGAACAGCTAAAGTAGAGGCACTCAGGCTTTGCTATTAGATTCTCACTAGCTGTTAGTTACTCAAGTTCTCTGAGCCCTGTTTTTCCATCTAAAAAATGGGCTAAATAACGATATTTATCCCAGAGGGTTACTTTGAAAGTTGATTGGCTTGGTGCATAGAAATTCCTCAATAAATGTTAACTGGTCAAGCTTCAGAGCTATACTTTTAATCATTATAGTAAACCATTAATGGAAAAAATGGTCTAAGTGTTATGCATGTTCTGCCTATAGATATTTGCTGCCTGGGAACTTTTTTTCCAGAGAGAGCATCATAGAAGCATTTTAAAAATGTTGTGTCTTCTGCTATTATTTGGAAGTGAAAATTATGTGCTCTGGGAAATTATGTTAGATGATGCAAAAAGTGATCTAGTAAGATGAAAACACTGATTTGGCTTTATGAAGTGAGAGTGAATAATCAATGTGGCTGACTTAAAATGTAAATATGCATTTATCTAAATTAATAAATTGAATAATATTAAGTAGTTATTATTATTGCTTTAACAATGTCATCTTTAGGTCTCATGTTCTTTTCTTTCCAAAAAGCAATTTACTTGAGCCATCAGACCTTTAGACAGAAACCAGCTACTATGCCCTCTCATTGAAAAATAAAGCTTTTATTGTATATGTACACATCTATTTTTATGTTAATGGAGTCATACAATAGAACATTTTTGTATATTTATTACAGGTAAATATGGATTTATTACAGATATAGAAACGTTCTATTGTATGACTATAGATATAAAATAGCTTTACTTAGGTACAATTTAAATACCATAAAATTCACTTTTTTAAGTGTGTACAGTTCAATGATTTACAGAGCTGTGCAACCATCACCACGATCCAATTTTTGAAGACGTTCATCACCTTCCTAAAATCTCCTGTGTCTATTTGTAGTCACTCCCCATTTTCACACTCAGCCCCAGGCAACCACTAATCAATTTCCTTTCTCTATAAATTTGCCTTTACAGATCATTTTTATTACTTATTTATTTTCTATTTGTAAACATATTATATATAATTATGGCATGTACAGTGATGTTATGATATATGCATACAATGTGGAATGATTGAATCAAATGAATTAACTATCCATTAACTTAAATACCTATTATTTATCCCTCCTTTCTAATGGCAGCTTTCTACCCTTTGACCAGTGTTGCCCCATTCCCCAGACCCTCCAGCCTCTGATAACCACCATTTTACTCTACATATCATTTTAAAATGTCACATCATACCTCTGAAGATTCATCACCCCCTCCTCTCACTATGCCATTCCCCTCCCTCCTTTCCACTTCAGAGGTAGCCATTACCTAGAGGTTGGTGCTTATCCCTCCTATCTATGGTTTTATGTTTTCTCAACAATTTATTTTTGAGATTTACCCATATTAGAAATATGGATCTAGTTAATTCATTTTCCCTGTGGTATTCCAATGAATATACTTGCTACTTTATTTAACACTTTGATGGACAGGTATATCGTTCTCAATTTTTTACATTACAAGCTATATTGTTTTTGTCCTGGAAACTGTAGTGATCATTTATAGCAGAGACAATGCTAGAGACAATGCTATGCATTTACCAAATTCTGTTTCATATTTCTCCTTCCTAAACAACAGAAAACTCTACTTTCCAGTCCCCTTGCAGGGCCACATGACTAGTTCTGGCCCATAAAATTGTGAGTAAAAGTGATGTGGGTCACCTCCTGGCTGAGGCAGTCTATGCTATGCTATGCTATGCTGTGCTGTGCTGTGCTGTGCTGTGCTGTGCTGTGCTATGCTGTGCTGTGCTGTGCTATGCTGTGCTGTGCTATGCTGTGCTATGCTATGCTGTGCTATGCTATGCTTTGCTGTCCTGTCCTGTCCTGTCCTGTCCTGCCCTGTCCTGTCCTATCCTATCCTATCCTTCCCTTCTCTCATTCCTCCACCACCCTGCCCTTGGATCGGGGCATGGAAGTTGGCTATGGAGAAAATGGAGCCACATGATCATAGCAGCCTTAATTCCTGAGTCACCTTGTGGAGAACTACTGTCTTGGAGAGGTGCCTAATTTATAGTTGACTTTTCATGAATAAGAAATGTTTATGTGTTAAGCCATTGAGATTTGGGGATGATCTGTTACTGTAGTGTAAGTCCAGCTTATTCTGATTAACATTTTTGTACATCCTTGTTTATATTTCCTATATTAGCCATTAGGATGTCCTCTTCTGGGAACTGCCTATTCATTCCATGCCTAACTCTTTTCATTTGGGCTGTTTGTTGTTTTTTTCTTATTGATTTGTAGAAGTTAAAAATATACACTGTATATTAATCTATTATTAATTTTATACATTGAAAATATATTCTTCCTGTCTGTAGAATATCTTTTGACTTTTTAAAGATGTCTTATCATATAGAAGTTTTCTATTTAGTCAAATTTGTCGATACTCTTTCTTGTTTGTGCTTATTGTGCCCTGTTTAATAACTTATTTTATACCTTTATATCGTGAAGATATTCTCCCTTTTCTAATTCTAGATTTTTTGAAAATTTGTTTTTCACACTTAAGTCTTTAATTCATCTGGAATTTATTTTTGTGTAGGATATAAGGTAGGGATCAATTTTTATTTCCCCTTACTTTGGAGATAACAAATTGTCCCAGCACCATTTATTGAATGCTCAATTATTTCCCCAACTAATTTATAATGCTACTTCTGTTATATACCAAGTTCCCATAAGTATGTACATCTGCTTTTGGGCACTGTAATGTGAAGCATTGATATATTTCAGGGGTCAGTGAACTATATCCCTCAGGTCAAATCTGGCCCACAAGCCTTGGCCATACTCCTCCTGTTTGTTCCCAGTGCTTGCCTCCCCTTATGGCAGCCACTCCTCACTGCTGCCCAGGACTCATAGTCTCCTTCTACTTGTTGGAGGCTCTGCTGTTGGCAGCTGCCCCCATGGAGCAGTGGAATCAGTCCAGTGGAATCTCAGTCTGGGAGTCAGTGACTTAGTGAGTTGCCTTGCCTCCAGCCACCTGCCCAAGTTAAGATGGCCAAGCTCTCTGAGAGGAGAGCAGGATGGATGTGCTGGGGTCTGGGTGTGGCTGGGGCTGAAGATGTTACTGACTGTGGTGGTTGCCTTCTTGTCTTGCCTTCCCGCTTAGGTAGAGCAATCAACCATGCTGATTTTCTGGAGATGGAGGGGATACTCAGTATCTGAGACTTTCAGGGCTAGAACAAGGGCAGTCCCAGGCAAACTGAGATAGTTGGTCAATAGTCACCTTAGCCTTTGGACGGTAGATCTTCTGAAAAATGTCTCCAACAGAGGATACAAAGCCTGCTCACTGTGTGGAGCTATCCACCCCAGGCAAATGGGGTGAAACTGGGTAGGAGTTCCTCTCTTGTTATATAAGTATCTACACAATATCCTCAAATTTTCCCCCGGCATGCAAAGCCTAAAGTGTTTACTATCTGGCCCTTTACAGACAAAGTTTACCAACCGCTGATCTATTTGATTATGTTTATGTTAGTATCATATTATTTAACAATTAATATGTTTTTAATAAATTGATATCTAGTAGGTTGAATCTTCCCTCATTCTCTTCAAAATTTTCTTGGCTGTTCTTGGCCTGATACTCTTCCATATCACTTTTAGAATTAGCTCGTCAAGGTCAATGGGAAATATACTGTTGGGATTTTGGTTGGAATATGATTGAATAATAATTTTCTCTATTATAATTCTACGCATACTTGGTTAACTTTTTTTCTTAAGAATCTTACAGGTTTTGTTGCTGTTGTGAATGATATTTAAAAATATATATTTTCTAATTGATTATTGCTGGTATATATAATTTTGTATGTTGATTTGATGTCCAGCAGCATTGCTGAAATCTCTTATTAGTGCCAATAGTTTGTTGCAAAAATGGCAATTTTCTTTCTTTTTTTACAATATTCTCTTTCATTTATTTTTATTTTTTGTTTTATTGTTCTGACAAGTGCCTCCAGTCTATATTGAATAGAAATAGTGATGGAGATACTTGATTTGTTTTCTGATTCTAAAGGGTATGATTCTAATATTTCACCATTAGCTATGATGTTTGTTGCAGATTTTTGTTAGCTA
The DNA here is from genome assembly GCF_028878055.3 of Symphalangus syndactylus. NCBI lineage: Eukaryota > Metazoa > Chordata > Mammalia > Primates > Hylobatidae > Symphalangus > Symphalangus syndactylus. The sequence continues at coordinate 132,468,579 of NC_072447.2, read as the reverse complement.
TCTTTTATCAAGTCAAGGAAGTTCCTTTTCATTCTGAGTTGGCTAAGATGTGTTTTTTAAAAAATCATATGAATGAGTGTTGAATTTTATCAAATGCTTTGTCTGCATCTAGTGAAATTTGGTGTATTTTCTCCCTTGGACACTTAATTTTGTGAATTACATGGATTTTCTAATGTTAAACTAATCTTATATTTCTGGGATAAATACTACCTGGTCATAATGTTTTAAAAATTATAATACATTGCTAGGTTTGGTTTGCTAATGTTGGATTTAGGATTTTACATTAATGATCATATGTTGGATTCTCCAGTTTTTGTCCTCTTTTTACACTGTTCTTTTTGAGTTTTGGTATCAAGGCATACTAGATTCACAAAATAATTAGGAAATTCTAACTTCTTTTTCTTCTGGAGCATTTTATATAAAATCTGGATTATATATTTTTGAACATTTGGTTAAACTTGCTTCTAAAACCATATGGGCCTTTGACAGCTATGTTTAATGCATTTTCTTTTGTTGTGATTACTGATATATTTGGACATTGTTGTTTTATTTTTTAATAACAGATTTATTGAGGCATAATTTGCATACTATACAATTCCTGCTTTTAACATGTAAAATTCAATAGCTCTTGTTATATTCACAGTGTTTTGCAAACATCACTACAATCTAATTTTAAAACATGTTCATCATCCCATAAAGAAACTTCATACACATTAACAGTCACTTCCAATTCCCCCCTCTCCCAACCCATGGCAGTCACTTATGTACTTTTTGTCTATATGAATTTGCCCATTCTGGACTCATCACAGAAATGGAATCATAAAATACGTGGGCTTTTATGTCTGGCTTCTTTTGCTTAGCATAATGTTTTCAAGGTTCATTCATATTGTAGCATGGATCAGCACTTCATTCCTTTTTTTCTCTCAGTCAGCTTATAGGCAACTTCATTCCTTTTTATGGCTGAATGATATTCCATTGTCTAGACATAGTGCCATTTGTTAGTCCATTTATCTGTTGATAGACAGATAAACAAATGGGTTGTTTTTACTCTTTGATTATTGTGAATAACAATGTTATGAACATTCACATACAAGGTTTTGTGTTTTCCGTTCTCTTGGGCATATACATAGGGGTGGAATTGCTGGGTCATATTGTAACTGTGTGTTTTACTATTTTAGGAACTGCCAACGATGATTCTTATTATAAATCAAGTTTTCTCTATTTTTATTTTTACCCTTTACTCATTTGGAAGTCATACATTTTATTTCTGATCTTCTAGTAACTTAAAAAAATTTAAATCAATATGTGACCCCTTAAATGTTTATAGATAAATGTTACAACGAAGTCTAACATCAATCACTGTATTTTTCTAAACAATGCAAGAAAACAAATACTCGTCTTCCATCTTGTTGTCTAGTGTATTAACTTTGTTATTAGATCATCCTCAACTATCACTATTGTTTATTTTTATACTTAGTGCTTTTTAAGTTTGTAAACGTGTTTTTCAGTTTCTATGCTCACCATTGTTTGTTTTGTCCTATACTTTTATTCTGAAATTATTATTTTTTCCTTTCTGAAGTAGATATTTTTGTTGCCTTTCAGCAAGGGTCTTTGAGAGGAAACTGCTTTTAGTCTTGTTTGTCTGAAAATGCCTTTTGTTCACTCTCACTTCTTAATGATAGTTTAGCTAAGCATAGGCTTCAGGGTAGAAGATATTTTTCCTCATCACTTTGAAGCTATCATTCCATTTTATTTGAGCCTCCATTGTCAATCTAATAGTCATTCTCTTGTAGAATTGTTTTGTTTTGTTTTATCTTTGGTATTCTGCGTAATGAGATACCAAAAAGCCAGTGATTGGCACTTAGGATAGAAGAGTTCATTACTTTGAAGCTAAATACCAAACTGCTTCCTGAATATTCAGCTGGTGAAAAAAAAAACTGGTTTGTGGTGATCGGGGAAGCTAATTTAAACTTCACGTGGGGCTGGGTATTAAAGAAAAGACATCTTTATGGCATGTACACAATTCAGCAACTGATGTATACTCATTTCTTGAGCCACAATACAGTGTCAAGTGTGTCAAGTGAATTTTGTTGCAAAGAGAATACAGCACAGGAGAGATTAAAAGAAGGTCAAAAAAAAAAGGAGACATAAAGGAAAGAGTATTATGTTTCACATTTTAAAAACATGGAAGGGGGAAGCCATTTTGAGCACTTGCTGTGTTGTGCAACAATATGCTGTACATTTTTAATAAAAAGAGATTGACATGAGATTTCTTTAATTTATATAAAAACCAATGGTTTACACATCATATAAGGCATCTTTGAATACAAGGCAGAGCAAAAACTAGGACAATGCTACTTTTCTTTCTTTGGTTAAATGAGGCTCAGTTGTTGGAATCACACAGGTTTTATAAAAGCACAATTCTTGAAAAGGAGTTCTACATTTATAAGGCATAAGAGAAAGGACAAATGGAGTTTAATTTACGTTGTCTCAGAAACAATGTTATGTCCCAGTTGCTAGTTAGTCCCCACGAGGCTTGGGGAATGACTTCATATTCCTATAAGAGCTAAGAAGAAATGGAGTGATTTCATTCCAGTGAGATGTCAAGATGAGCAAAAAAATTTCGAAACGGAAGAAGTTAATTTATTTGGAAAATATTTTACTTTTTATTGGTGTCATTTGAATTTGGGGTCCTATGCTAATATTTTCAGAATTGTAAAATAAAGAGTTCTATTAATGGGGCATGTCATCCTCGAGGGGACCTTGGTGAGCATGCAAGCCAATCCCTACATTTTGTAAAAGGGGAAAAATAGGGAAAGTTGGTGACTTGCCCAATGTCAATGTCAGTGAGTTAGAAGAGAGTTGGGACAAAAATGTAGGTCCTTTAACTCCCAGTCCAGTGTTATTTCTGATATCTCATACAAGTTAAAACTCAACGGGTTGTTATATTTTTTAAAAAGCTGTATCAGTTTCCTTGAGCTGCCATACCAAATATCACAAACTGGGTGGCTTGAAACAATGGAAATTAATTGTCTCATGGTTCTGGAGACTAGAAGTCTGAAGTCAAGGTGTCAGTAGGGCCATGCTACCTCTGAGACTCTAGGTAGAACACTTCTTTGCCTCTCCTTAGCTTCTGGTGGTGACCAGTTCTTGGTGTTTCTTGGCTTGCAGCTGCATTACTCCAGTCTCTGCTTCCGTTCTCACATGGCAGTCTCCTTGTGAGTCTTTGTTCAAATTTCCCTCTTCCTATAAGAACACCAGTCATATTAGATTAGGAATCAACCTAATGACTTCATCTTAACTTAGTTACATCTGCAAAGACCCTATTTCCAAGTAAGGTCACATTCATAGGTACCAGGGTTTAGGATTTCAATATTTCTTTTTGGGAGACATAATTCAACTCACAAGAATGGCTTTATTGAAATATACTGTACCACATACTATATCAGTTCACCCATTAAAGTATACAATTTATGGTTTTTAATATGTGCACAGGTTTGTACAACCATCATTACAAGATAATTTTTAAAAATTTTCATTCCCCTTAAAAGAAACTCCATACCCATCAGTAGCCACTCTATATTTCCCGCCTTCCTGCTCTATCCCTAAGCAACCACTAATCTACTTTATGTCTCTGTATATATGCCCACTCTGGGCATTACATATAAATGGAATCATGTGATATGTGGTTCTTCGTGACTACTGTTTCACTTATAAAAATGTTTTCAAGGTTGATCCATGTTAGCATGTTTTAGTACTTTTCTTTTTATTCTTTTTTATGGTTGAATAATATTCCATTGTGTGGATATACTGTACTTTGTCTATCCAGTTGATGGACATTTGAGTTGTTTCCACCTTGGGGTAATTATGGATAATGCTACTATGAACATTTGTCTGTAACTTTTGTGTGGACATATGTTTTCAGTTATCTTGGGTATATTGCTAGGAATTGAATTGCCAGGTCACATAGAAACTTTGTATTTTACTGTTTGAGGAACTGCCAGATAGTTTTTCATAGTGATGGTACCATTTTACATTCCCACAGAAATGTATGAGTGCTCCAATTTCTCATATCATCCCAACATTTTGTTACTGTTCACCTTTTTTTTTTTTTACGTTGTAGCCATCAAACTGGGTGTAAAGTTGTATCTCATTGTGGTTTTGATTTACATTCCCCTAATGAAAAATGATATCGAGCACCTTTTCATGTGCTTATTGGCTATTTGTGTATCTCCTTCAGAGAAATGTCTATTCAGATCTTTGACCATATTTTTAATTATTTGCTTTTTATTGTTGAGTTATAAGAATTCTTTGTACAGTCCAGATACAAGTCCCTTATCAAATATGTGATTGGCAAATATTTTCTCCCATTCTGTTGGTTCTCTTTTCACTTTTTTCATCATGTCCTTTGAAGCATAAAAGTTTTAAAATTTGATGAAGTACTAATTATCTATTTTTTTCTTTTTTTGCTCATGCTTTTCATGTCATACCTAAGAACCCTTTGCCAAATCCAAGTTCATGAAAATTTATCTCTGTTTCCTTCTAAGAATATTACAGTTCAGCTCTTACATTTAGGTCTTTGATCCATTTTGAGTTAAGTTTTGTGCAGGATGTGAGGCTTGGGTCCAACTTTATTGTTTTGCATGTGGTTATCCAGTTGTCTCTGCACCATTTATTGAAAAGAACATTTTTCTCCATTCAATGGTCTTGGCACTCTTGTAGAAAATCAGCTAGTCCTAGATGTATGGTTTTACTTCTGGACTCATGATTCTATTCCATTGATATAGGTGTCTGTCCTATGCCAATACTGATATTGTCCTGACTATCATTGCTTTTTAGTAAGTTTTGAAATCAGAAAACATGAGTCTTCCTACTTTGCTCTTCTTTGTCAAGATTGTTTTGGTTATTCTGGGAGCCTTGCAATTTCATATAAATTTTAGAATTAGCTTGTCAATTTGTACAAGGAATTCATCTGGGATTTTGAGAGAGATTATGTTGAATCTATACATCAATTTGGGCAGTATGCCGTCTTAACAATATCAAGTCTTCTACTCCATGAACACAATGTTTTTGCATTTATTTAGATATTTAATTTCTTTCAACAATGCTTTCTTTGTAGTGTTTAAAGTTTTGCATTTCTTTTAAACTTTGTTCCTAAGTATTCTTTTTGATGCTATTAGAAATGAAATAGTTTTCTTAATTTCGTCTTTGGATTGTTCATTGCAAGTGTATAGAAATACAATTGATTTTTGTAAATTTAGCTTGTATCCTACAACCTTGATTTATTAGTGCTAATAGGTTTTTAGTGAATTCCTTACAATTTTCTATATACACGATCATTTTTTATGTGAATAGAAACAGCTTTACTTCCTTCTCTCCAGTCTGGTTGCCTTTTATTTCTTTTTCTTGCCTGATTGCTTGAGTTAGAAACCAGAGTACAATGTTGAATAGAAGTGAAAGTGGGCATGCTTGTCTGTTCCTGACCTGTGAGAGAAAGTTTTCATTCTTTCACCGTAAGTATAATGTTCTCTGGGGGCTTTGAAGCTCTTCCTCAACTTGTCTCAACTGATCTATCCAACTTTTTTCCCACCGACAATCTTTGCATGCTCTTTGTCCAACTCCCAAACCCTAGCCTGGCTCACAAAGACCCACTAGCCTAATAGCATGATTTATTTCCTTTTCATCACATACCTTGATTTTTTCCTGTGCACCTATTCCTCATAGTGTCGAAGAGAATGCTCCATTTCCTCCAACAGTCTAGCTCATATGCTTCCTTAGGATAAAGCTCTGTTTCCCAGATGACTACACCACTGTCTCCCCAACAGACACAATTGGTCACACTACACATGTGAATACACATACACAACATCTTGTGATTCCTTGACTTCCCATTTCCTGAATACTTGAAGCTAATTTATATTTTGTTTCAGTTCATATCACTTTGTAAATGTCCTTTTGTTATTTTATATATCTTTGTCTTGGTTTCACCAATTACACTGTGTTTCTCCAGAGCAAGGACCAGGAAACCTGTGTTTTAATTTCATCCCCAACAAGGCTCAACACAAAGGCTTATCGAAACACGAAATGCTTCATAAAAGCTGACTGACATCAGTTGAATTTTGTTCTCCCGGAAAGGCCTCCTCTTCTTTGTGAGCTGCTGTGGAAGTCAGAGACTGCTTGGATGCCACTCATTCCTCTATCAGTGACCGTTTCTTTTCTTCTCCTTATATTGGCTGAGTTTCAGGAGGGAGATAATTGACCCCATCAACTTTTATAGCTTAATGAAAGCCTCAACCATGTTTACTTGTTTTCCTTTCAGGATAAATGCACCACAAGTCAAGCCAAAATCATTCCCACAGCCCTTGTTTAGAAAATGTATGATTTTTATATAGTCCCTATTAAAGCAATACAGTCCAGTAGCTATGACCTCAAACATGACCTTCTTTAAAAATGAGCGCCTCTCAGTGTCAAGTGTATGTTTTCAAGGCTAGGTTCATGCTAGGGTTTGACGGTTTGTAACAAAGGTCTCAGATTCCTGAGCATAGTGCCTAATGTTGCTTTCTTTCCTGTGGCATTTGCTTGTTTTTTTTGTGTGTGTGTGCTTTACTGCAATTAAAATATTGACATTTCCTTGTCTTACCCCACTAACCATGGCAAATACCATAGAAAGTGATAAAAATTATTTGCAATAAGCATACCACAAATAACAGAGTGTAGAGCTTGGTCTTGCTGCCTTAACAGCTAAAAAGAAAGGCTGCATGCCAAATGGTATTTATTAGGTACTTGCTGAGCATGTAGCCTGTGTCAAGGATGAGGGATAGGCAAGCAAATACATGGTCAGTGCTCTAGGGGAGTTTACAACCTCACTGGGGTGATAAGACTAATGTACCTCAAACAGAGCACTATTAAGTTAGAGGTAGTACAGAATAATCGCTAAAACAAGGCCAGGGGAACATACAGTCAGTGTGAATTGGCATCAAGAAAAGCCTTTGAGAGAGGATGAGGTCTCATGATTTATTTGGAAGGATTTTGATGGACATAGAAGTAAAAGAGAGGCACAGAAACTAACGTGAGGTTGGCAGTTATAAGGAGGCTGGACTGATAGGGTTGAAGTACCATACTAGGAGCCATTTGGAGATATTATTAAAGTAAGATAAGTTTAGATTGGGGTATGTCTTGAATGGATAGAATCCAGAATATTAGAGCTGGAAGGGCATTGCTAACATTCCAGCTGGAACTGGAATATCTAGTCCAGTACCTATAGTTTTCATTAGATTTAAAAAAAATCTATGGAATTCTTTCATCAAATGGAATCATATGTTAAGAAGCTCAATATGTAAAACAGACAAAAGTAAAAGTAATTTGTTTTTTGTGTATTTCTTTCTTTTTTTTGAGATGGAGTCTCACTCTGTCACCCAGGCAGTGCAGTGGTGCAATCTCAGCTCACTGCAACCTCTGCCTCCCGGGTTCAAATGATTCTCCTGCCTCAGCCTCCCAAGTAGCTGGTACTACAGGCATGCACCACCATGCCAGGCTAATTTTTGTATTTTTAGTAGAGATGGGGTTTCACCACGTTGGCCAAGGCTGGTCTTGAACTCCTGACCTCAAGTGATCCTTGCGCCTCGGCCTCCCAAAGTGCTGGGATTACAGGCATGAGCCACAGCGCCTGGCCAAGTGAAAGTACTTTGATTGCATTTGAGTGAAATCAAGTTCAGAGCAATCACTACATTTTAAGAGTGAGAAGACTGAGACCCAGGAATAGAAAATTATCTTAATGTCATTAAATCCAGGAAGCACTTAGTCCCCATCTTGCTTGGCTTCTCAGCAGCGTACTGCATTGTTGACTACTCCCCATTGCCCAACACACTCTCTTAATATGTTTTTTGTAATACGGCTCTCCAGGTTTTCCTTTTATTTCTCTGGCCTCTTCCTCTCAGTCTCATTTGGGCATTCATTCTCTTACACCTAAACTTTAAATGCTGGATTTCTCAGGATTTGAGCCTCACACCTTTTTACTTGTTATCCTACATTCTCTGCCTTTGCAATCTCATCTGATGGCTTCAAGTGCAGTATAATTTCTATATCATGATAACCCTCAAGTTATATTTCCAGCCCTGTTACTGACTCTATTATTGACTAGGCATTCCCATCTGCATATATCGCATGTGCTGCATACTCAAAATTTCTAAAAGTATAAAGAAAATTTGGTACATATACACCATGGAATACTATTCAGCCATAAAAAGGAATGAGATAACGTTGTTTGCAGGGACATGGATGAAGCTAGAAGCTACTTTCCTCAGCAAACTAACACAGGAATGGGAAACCAAACACCACATGTTCTCACTCCAAAGTGGGAGTCAAACAATGAGAACACATGGACACAGAGGGGGAACAACACACAGTGAGGCCTGTTGGGGGTGAGGTAAGGGGAGGGAAAGCATCAGGACAAATAGCTAATGCATGTGGGGCTTAAAACCTAGGTGACAGGTTGATAGGTGCAGCAAACCACCATGGCACACGTATACCTATGTAACAACCTGCATATTCTGCACTTGTATCTCGGAACTTGAAGTAAAATTTTAAAAAATCCCCATCAAAAAGTGGGCGAAGGGTATGAACAGCCACTTCTCAAAAGAAGACATTTATGCAGCCAACTAACATGTAAAAAAGCTCATCATCACTGGTCATTAGAGAAATGCAAATCAAAACCACAATGAGATACCATCTCACGCCAGTTAGAATGGCAGTCATTAAAAAGTCAGGAAACAACAGATGCTGGAGAGGATGAGGAGAAATAGGAATGCTTTTACACTGTTGGTGGGAGTGTAAATTAGTTCATCCAGTGTGAAAGACAGTGTGGCAATTCCTCAAGGATCTAGAACCAGAAATACCATTGAACCCAGCAATCCCATTACTGGGTATATACCCAAAGGATTATAAATCATTCTACTATAAAGACACATGCACACATGTGTTTATTGCAGCATTGTTCACAATAGCAAAGACTTGGAACCAACCCAAATGCCCATCAAGGATAGACTGGATAAAGAAAATGTGGCCCATATACACCATGGAATACTATGCAGCCATAAAAAAGGATGAGTTCATGTCCTTTGCAGGGACATGGATGAAGCTGGAAACCATCATTCTCAGCAAACTAACGCAGGAACAGAAAACCAAACACTGCATGTTCTCACTCATAAGTGAGTCTTGAACAATGAGAACACATGGACACACACACACTGGGGCCTATTGAGGGTGGGGGACTAGGGTAGGGATAGCATTAGGAGAAATACCTAATGTAGATGATGGGTTGATGGGTGCAGCAAACCACCATTGCACATGTATAGCTATGTAACAAACCTACACGTTCTGCACATGTATCCTAGAACTTAAAATATAATTTTAAAAAATGGATCACAGAGACAAATATAAAAATAAAATTTTACAACTTCTAGAAAAAAAGAATTCCAAAACTAAACTCATCTTTTTTCCCTTCCTCCAGCTACCCTTGTTTGCACCTTCTCCAGTGCTCTTTATCTCAGTGAATGTCATCACGAATCACCCAGTTGCTTATGCCCTAAATCAAGGACTCATCCTTGACACCTTCCTTTTTCACCTCTTCCACATTCAGTCAATTGCCAGGTCCTGTTCATCTTATCTCCTAAATATTACTTGAATATCTCCACTCTTCTACATTTCCACCACTGCACTGTGGACTACCATTCTCCTCCAGGCTACCATCATTCCTCTGTTGGGCAACTGCAATGACCTCCTAATTGGTCTTCCTGCTTCCACTCTTGCCCTCTCCTCCAACCTGCTCTGTATGTAGCAGCTATAGTGTACTTTTTAAACTATAAATCTGATCATGTCACCTCCCTCCTCAAAAGCCTTTAGTGGCTTCCCATTGCCTAAGAAAAATGTCTGAATTTCTTAACGCGTCTTAGAAAACCTTTCATGACCTGGCGTTTGTCGACTTATCCACCCTTATTTTTTTTTAACCAGATCTCTGTCTTTTGAGTTAATACTCCAACTGTAATGAAATTGGTTCAGTTTCCAATATATGCCATGCTCACAGCCTGCACAATACCAGGCTAACTCATCCTTCTGGTTTTAGCTGTAATTTTATCACCTCTGTGAATTTTTCCTAAGTTCACACCCTTTCCTAAATCCAGAATAAATGTCCCTCCACCATACTGTCACAGCCACTTGAGAGATTAATCTCTTACAAAATGTATCACGCGTTATTGCAATTGTTTTAATTGTATGTCTCCCAAATTTTAGCCGTTAAGCTTGGTGAGGGCAGGGTTTGTCTTGGCTATTATTGCATCCTAAGTGTGTAGCATGGTGCCTAAAATGTAATAGATTCTTTTATTTTTTAAAAGTTTTACATAAAAAGTATCTTTTATAACCAAAATATTTATTTTGTTAATTTTTAAAATTGTATATATTTATGGGGTACAAAGTGTTGTTATGACATGTGTATCCAATGTAAAATGCTTAAGTCAAGCTAATTGACGTATCCATCACCTTAAATGCCTATTCATTTTTGTGGTGAGAACATTTGTAATTTACTCTCTTAGCAATTTTGAAATATACAATATATCATTATTAACGATAGTCGCCATGCTGTGCAATAGATCTCAAAAAACTCATTCCTTCTATCTAACTGAAACTGTATGCTTTGACTAACATCTCCTAATTCCCCTCACCTCCTAACCTCTGATAACGACCTTTCTCCTCTCTGCTTCTTCTATGAGTTTGATTGATTTAGACTCACATAGAAGTGAGATCATGTGGTACTTGTCTTTCTGTGCCTGGCTTACTTCTCTTAGTGTAATTTCTTCCAGGTTCATCCATGTTGTCACAAATGACAGAATTTCCTTCTTTTAAAAAATTGAATAGTATTCCATTCTGTTTCCGTACTCCATTTTCTTTATCCATTCATCTATTAGTGGACACTTAGGTTGCTTCCATATCTTGACTATTGTGAATATCACTGCAATGAACATGGAAGTGCAAGTGTCTCTTCAACATACTGATTTCAAATTGTTTGGATATATATTAAGAAGTGGGATTGCTAGATTATATGGTAGTTCTATTTTTAGTTTTTTTTTTTTCTTTTTTTTTTTTTTTTTTGAGATGGAGTCTCACTCTGTCGCCCAGGCTGGAGCGCAGTGGTGCAATCTCGGCTCACTGCAAGCTCCGCCTCCCGGGTTCACGCCATTCTCCTGCCTCAGCCTCCCGAGTAGCTGGGACTACAGGTGCCTGCCACTACGCCCGGCTAATTTTTTGTATTTTTAGTAGAGACGGGGTTTCACCGTGGTCTCGATCTCCTGACCTCGTGATCCACCCACCTCAGCCTCCCAAAGTGCTGGGATTACAGGCGTGAGCCACCGCACCCGGCCCTATTTTTAGTTTTTTGAGGAATGTATATACAGTTGTACATAATGGCTGCACTGTACTAATTTATATTCCCAGCAATAGCATACTGTGGTTTCCCTTATGGCACATCATGAACATTTATCTTTCATCTTTTTGGTAATTGCCATCCTGACAGGTGTGAGAGAATATCTCATAGTGGTTTTAAATTTGTATTTCCCTAATGATTAGTGATGTTGACAATTTTTCATAAATCTGTTGGCCACTTTTATGTCTGCTTTTGAGAAATGTCTATTCAGGTTCTTCACCCATTTTAAAGTCAGGTTATTTGTTTTCCTGCTGTTGAGTTGTAGGAGTTCTTTATATATTTTGGACATTAACGTCTTGTCAGATGTATGGCTTGAAAATATTTTCTCCCAATCCATAGGTTGTCTCTTTACTCTGTTAACTGTTTCTTTTTTGTGTAGAAGCTTTTCAGTTAGATGTAATCCAATTTGTCTATTTTTGCTTTTGTTTCCTGAGCTTTTAGGGTAAAAACAAGCATTGTCCAGACCAATCATGGAGCTTTTCCCCTATGTTTTCTTCCAATAGTTTTACAGCTTTAGGTCATACATTTAAGTCTTTAATGCATTTTGAGTTTATTTGTATATGATACAAGGGTCCAATTCCATTCTTATGCATGTGGATATTTAGTTTTCTCAACACCCTTTATTGAAAAGACTGTTCTTTTCCCATTGTGTTAGTTATTAGCACCCATGTCAAAAATCAATTGATTGTAAATGTGTGGGTTCATTTCTGGGCTCTCTATTCTGTTCCATTGGTCAGTGTGTGTATTTTTTATGCCAGTCCCATGCCTTTTTAATTACCATAGCTTTGTAATATAGTTTGATGTCAGGTAGTGTGATGCCTCCAGGTTTGTTCTTCTTGCTCAAGAAGAACAAGCCTTAGCTGTTTGGGTTGTTTTTGTGTGTGTGGGTCCATATGAATTTTGGGATTGTTTATTCTATTTCTGTGAAAAATGACATTGGTATTTTGATAGGGATTGCACTGAATCAGTAGACCACTTTAGGTAGTAGGGATATTTTAACAATATTAATTCTTCCAATCCATGAACATGGAATATCTTTCCATTTATTTGTGTATTTTTCAATTTCTTTTATCAATGTTTTATAGGTTTGAGAGTACAGATTTTTCAATTCCTTGGTTAACTTTATTCCTAAGTATTTTATTTATTTTTTTGTAGCTATTGCAAATAGGAATGTTGTCTTGATTTCTTTTTTAGATAGTTCACTATTAGTGTATAGAAATGCTACTGATTTTGTGTATTGATTATGTATTCTGCAACTTTTATTAGTTATAACAGTTTTTGGTGGTGTCTCTGACTATCGTATTTCAAAGTATTTATTTACTCTTACTACCAAAAAGTGGGTTTTTCTCTAAGTCATAATTTTGTTAGTTATAAGTCAAGGTGGCAGTTTTAAAACACTGGTAATATAAGGATATTCTAACAGCCACATGGGTCATTGTCTTTATATTTAACTGAAAAAAGTGTGCAGAAAAATCTACCAGTTATTTTTTGATTCATTACTCTTGCTGGACTTTTGAGACTTTACTCTGAAATATCCTATTTGTGGCTTGTAAACATTTTTATTTCTTTTTTTCACTTTTTATTTTAGATTCAGGAGGTACCTGTGCAGGTTTGTTACCTGGGTAACCTGGCGGAGGTTTAGGGTACAAATGATCCTGTCACCTAGGTAATGAGCACAGTACTTAATAAGTAGTTTTTCAGCCCTTGCTCTCCTCCACCCCCCAGTAGTCCCCAGATTCTATTGTTACCATCTTTATATCAATGAGTACCCAATGTTTAGCTCCCTCTTATAAGTGAGAACATGTATTTGGTTTTCTGTTCCTGAGTTAATTTGCTTAGGATAATGTCTTCCAGCTGCATCCATGTTGTTGCAAAGAACATAATTTTTTAAAAATATATTTTAAAATTTCCCTTTTGATTTCTCCTTTGGCCCATTAGTTGTTTAAGCATATTGTTTAATTTTCACATATTTGTGAATTTTCCAAGATTTCTCCTGTTGTTTATTTCCAGTTTCACACCATCATGGTTGGAGAAGTTACTTACATAATTTCAATCTTCTTAAATTTGCTAAGACTTGCTTTGTGACATAATTTATGTTCTGTCCTGGAGGATGTTTCATGTGCACTTGAGAAGAATGTGTATTCTGTTGCTGTTGGATGGAATGTTCTATATATGTTTGTTAAGTCCATTTGGTCTAAAGTGTAGTTTAAGTCCAATATTTCCTTTTTAACTTTCTGTCTGGATGATCTGTTCATTGCTGAAATTGGATTACCGAAGTCCCTTTCTGTTATTGTATTGCGATTTATCTCATCCTTCAGATCTTTTAATGTTTGCTTTATATATTTAGTTGCTCCAATGTTGGATGCATATTTATTAAAATGTTATATCCTCTTGATAAATTGACATATTTATCATTATATAATGTCCTTTGTCTCTTATTATATCTTTGGACTTAAAGTCTATATTTTGTCCAACATAAGTATAGCTACTCCTGCTCTCTTTTGGTTTCTTTTTGCATGGAATATCATTTTCCATTCCTTCACTTTCAGTCTATGTGTATTCTTAAAAGAGAGATGAGTCTCCTGAAGGGAGTATATAGTTGAGATTTGTTTTTAAATCCATTCAGCCATATCTTTTTATTGGAGAATTTAATCCATTTGCATTCAAAGTAATTATTGATGGGTAAGGACTTACATAACTGCCATTTTGTAGTTTGTTTTCTGGTTTATTTGTAGATTATTTGTTTCTTCCTTTCCTGCTGTTGTTTTTTGTGGTTTGATTGTTTTCTGTAGTGGTATTGTTTGTTTATTTATTTATTTGTTTATTTTTGAGACATAGTCTTGCTCTGTCACCCAGGCTGGAGTGCAGCAGCATGATCTCAGCTCACTGCAATTGCGACCTCCACCTCCTGGGTTCAAGTGATTCTCCTGCCTCAGCCTCCCGAGTAGCTGGGGCTACAGGTGTACACCACCACGCCTGGCTAATTTTTTGCATTTTAGTAGAAATGGGGTTTCACCATGCTGGCCAGGCTGGTCTCAAACACCTGACCTCAAGTGGTCTGCCCGCCTTGGCCTCCCAAAATGCTGGGATGACAGGCATGAGCCACTACACCTAGCCTGTGGTGGTATTCTTTGAATCCTTTCTATATACATTTGTGTATCTACTGTAGATTTTTGCTTTGTGGCTACCCTGGCTTTGCCAGGTAGAGTATTCTTGGTTGGCCGATTTTTTGTCCTTCAGCACTTTGACTATATCATGTCACTCCTTCCTGCTTTGTAAGACTTCTGCTGAGAAGTCCACTGATAGCTGTATTAGAACTCTTTTGTATGTGATTTTAAAAAATTTCTTGCTGCTGTCAGAATTTTTTCTTTGTTTTTGACTTTTGATAGTTTGATAGTTTATGTGTCATGGTGACCTTTTTGAGGGGGGTTGTATTTGATTGGAAACTTCTATATTCTCTATACCTAAATGTTAGCATCTTTTCCCATTTTTGGAAGGGTTTCAGCCATTATTCCTTTAAACATGCTTTCTGGCTCTCATTCTCTTTCTTCTCCTTCTGAAATTCTTATTATGAAAATGTTTGTTCTCTTGATGCATTCCATAATTCCTGTGGGCTTTCTTCATTCATTTTACTTTTTGTTCCTCTGATTGAATAATTTCAAATATTCTTTCTTCTAGCTCATTGATTATTTATTTTGCTTAATTGAGTCTGCTACAGAAGCTTTCTATGGAATTTATTTCAGTCATCTTCATCTCTAGGATTTTTATTTTTTTAAATTATTTCTATTTTTTTGTCAAATTTCCCATTTTGTTCATGTATTATTTTCCAAATTTTATTTAATTTTCTCTCCTATATTTTTGTGGTTCGCTGAATTTACTTAAGGGGATTATTCTGAATTCTTCATCAGTCATGATAGATCTTTCTTTAGGATCCATTGTTGGGGCTTTGTTTGTTTCTTTTTGTGGTGTCACATTTCCCTGATTTGTCATAATCCTTTGGCCTTACATTGCTATCTTTACACATTTGAGGAGACAGCCACCTTTTTCAGCCTTTACAGGTGTTTGGCAGAGATCAGTCTTCATTATGGAGTATAGCCTGTGATTCTGGATTGGCCAGTTGCTAATGATCCTGGTGGACAGAGCTTGCTGTTGGGCTCTCTAGTTGGCTGGGCTGCTATCTTAGTTCTGAGGTCAGCTGGGGTTGCTGGCTGGGCTTCACTGTCTGCTGAGACCACTGGCTGAGCTCTTACAATTAGGTGGAGCTGCTGGCTGGGCACTGCCATCACCTCTGATTGGGCAGTGTTGCAGGGTATATTTCCTGGCTGTTTCCTCTATTTGGGTTTTGCAATTGGGCAAGGCTACAGGCTGGCTTGTGAGATTAGGTGGAGTCACTGCTTGAGATGGATGGGTCCAGAAGCTATAATCATTAGAAATGTGCAGTGGCAGGTGTCTCCCTGCCTGGGAAGGACCCTGGTGTGGGCTCTAAGGCTGGGCAGAGCCATTGTTTGGATTATTGGATTGGGCAGGTTTGGCCTTTGCCTCTGTGCTCTGCTGAAATGCTGAGTGGTGGGCATTTCCCTCCCTGAGCAGGCCCTTGGAATCAGCAGGCCCTTGGAATCAGTTCTGAGGCTGAGCAGAGCCACTGTTTGAACTCCTGGGTCTGGTAAATCTAGTCCCTGTTCTCTGCCAAAATATGCAGACGTGAGCATCTGTATGCCTTGGTGGCGCCTTGGGGTAAACTCTGAGGCTGGGCATAAAGGCTAGCCATCTAGGAACTCAAGCCAGATTGAACTTTCACTGTGTTTCTAGGAGTGACCAGCTTGGCTTTGTTGGTGGGCTGTGCCATTGGCTGGTATTTCTGATTGGGTGCCACTACTGGCTGGAACACAGAATTACTGCCAAAATCCATGTACTAATCACTGTAAACTCTGTCTCCTTTCTGTTTCTACTTGACACCAGGCTTTCTAGCCATATCATTACCTCAGTGTTCTCCATAAAGTGGGCCAGGAATGGACTTCCTGGAAAGTGTCTTGGAATGACAGGGAAACTGAATGTCCATCTGTGGTTCTCTATTCCCAATGTAGAAATTGAGGGAAGGGGAATCCTGTGTGTGGCACAGTGCCAACTTGGAGGGGAGAGGTAATGCAGAGTGAGACTATTTCTCTTACCCTTCTAATGTAGTTTTTATTTTGTTCCTTGTTCCACATAGGAGGATCAGTCTCATTTTCATGTTTTGGGGTTTTCAAAACGGTATTCTTTTCTGTGGATAGTTGCTAGTTGGACTTTCTGTTTCAGGGAGTAAAGCCTGGGATCTCCTAGTCTATTCTGCCCTCTTGCTGACATCACCCCAGTAGGTTCTTAAAGATCTCTACTGAATGAATAAATAAATGAATTGGTTACATCATGCATCAAAGCATATACTACCTTCCAAAAAGCTTAACAGGATATAGTGACAATGCTAAATTTGCCATCATTCCCCATTTAATAAGGCTTCTTAAAGTGGTATACTTTTAGATCTTGGAAAATTTGCAAATACCAAGGGCATGCTTGCATATGATGATTATTTGGTCAAAGTGATTATGGCTGAAAATCTTGCCAGTTATTCTTGGGGGAGGGCCTTACTTTTGATTTGTATTTAGGGTTACCTAACTTATGCAAAGATTCACTGGGGAAATTAAAAAACAAAATAGAATTTTAAAAGTAAGTGTTGACACACTTTAAACTTATGTATCCAACGAAGGCACAGCTTCTCTCCCTTCTCAGCTATTTGTCATTTATAAGCCTCAAGGTTTTTTGCTGAGAAGGGGATATTTTCTTTGTGTTATAGCACACTGACATGAGGCTGGAACACAGGAAAGCACAGATGAGAAATGAGAGACCATTAAAGGCCAATTCAGCAAATAAACCTTCCAACCTTATGAACTTCTAAATTTCATGAGATTTCATTTTTAATGAAAAGGAGGAGGCAATTTCCAGTCCTGGAGAAAGAATCCTGCCTTTCCAACTGCCAGGCAGGTCAGCAGGGTTACAGGAAGCTTTCTGGTCAGCCCTTTGTGGCTTCAGTCCCAACTCTTAGACAACTTCTAGCTGAAAGATCTTAAGATTCCTGAGCCTGTGGTGTATAGTAAGGAAATCACACCAAGGCTAACAGGGAAGTGGCCCTGCCTTTCGTTCTTCTGGGAAAAACGGATTGAATATCTCAACTCATTCCAGGTGCCATATCTTCAAAGCTTCTACCCAATACCCCAGGGAAGCCTGCTGCCTTTTAAAAGACAAAAATCAACCTCTAGTTGAACAACATGTGAGTTAGGCCCTAAGCAGTGCTTTGTGATGCCAGCCTGAGCAGCTTGGAAATAGAAGAGCCTTCCTCCCTCTAATGGTTCCGCTCAAGTGCCTATCTGGTTCCAGGTCTTTTCTTTGGATTAACAAAAATTAGTTCCCAAAGTGAGAAATTGTGCATCTTGTGGAAATGAGAGAACCACTGGATATGCCTAGAAAAATGTGTCCTTGGAAGCACTAGGAAAATGACAGTAAGCTGGCCTGGCTTTTGTAGACATTGAGAGTCCTCCACGAACCCGAGACCCTTATAATTCCCCCAACTTTTGATGGCCTCCAACTTATGTCCTCTACTTAAGCTGACCTTTCCCAGAAGTGCCCTATACCCAGAACAATAGAAAATGAATACACACTACCAATCTTCCATTGCCCTTTACAACTTCCCAATCCTATTGTGTTGAGTAGGTGTTTGTATTAGATTTTTAGGGCTGCTGTAACAAAGAACCACTGAAATACTTCAAATAACAGAAATTTATTTTCTCAGTTCTGGGTGCCACAAGTCCAAAATCAAGGTCTTGGCAGGGCCATGCTCCCTCTAAAGCTGCTAAGGAAGGAAGGATCCCTTCCAGGCCTCTCTCCTACCTTCTGGTAGTTCTTTGGCCTATGGCAGCATAACTCCAATCTTTGCATGGTATTCATCCTGTGTGTGTGTGTCTCTTCAATATGATATTCTTTTTATAAAGATGTCAGTCATTTTGGAGTAGGGGGCCCACCCTACCTCAGTATAACTTCATCTTAACTATTAATAATTACATATGCCGTAAAGTGATTTCCAAGTAAGGTCACGTTCTGAGGTACTAAGCGTTAGGACTTTAATGTGTAAATTTTGGAGGGATACAATTCAACCCATAACAGGTTCTGTCTAGCCCAGTAAGATAGGGGTAATTACTTATAATGGCTCAGTATCCCTGTAAATATGTTTTTGTTCCAAAAGTAGCCTTCTATACTTTCACTGAAGGTACTAAATGTGAGGAAAACCCTAGAGACCATCATTCTAGCGGCTGGAGACTTCAAGGCCACCCAGTCTAGAGAGCTTCAGAAAGGCTAAGTGTCCTTGAAGACAAAGGCTTAATGTCTTTAGGCAGGGAAGAGGGAACTTCAGGAAAAAGAGGTTCCACAGTGGGGAATTATTACTTAAAGGGTACAGGGTTTCAGCTTGAGATGATGAAAAGTTCTGGAGATAGGTAGTGATTATGGTTGCACAGCAATGTGAATATACTTAATGCCACTGAATTATATACTTTAAAAATGGTTCAAATAGTAAATTTTATGTTATGTATATTTTACCATGATAAAAAAAAAAACCCAGAGAAACAAACAAGCAAACAAACAACAAAAAAGGAGACTCCATGTGACTTTCCCTGAAGTGGATAAGAATTGTGGGTTGGGAGAGAGAGTGAGACCCATAATCAGGAAAGAAAGCAGAGGACAGAATCTCAAGGGCACTGCCAGTCAACACTGACTCAGGAGGGAGTCAGAAATCACAGAATACAGATGGTGACTATGCAATCTCCGTAAGGTCCTATGGCCTCTGTAATTCTTAAATATTGTTATTTTATTAATAACTAGTAATGGTGAAAATTAACAGTTGTTGAGCACATACTATGTGCTAAGCACTTCCCATTGTCTAACTCATTTAATTTTAATTTATATAACAACGCTATAAAGAATGTACTATTATCCACCATTTATAAAAGAAATTGAGGCTCAGAGAGGTTAAATAATTTGTCGAAGGTCACACATCTGGTAAGTGGTAGATTGTGAGGTGACATTGTTAATTTATGTAGGAAATTGTCCATTTCATTTAGATATTTAATTTTAATATGAATAAGACTTTTTGTGTTTAATTTGTAGGAAAATTTCTTAGGAAATTACAAATTATACAAGTAATACACTAATACATTCTTCTTATAAAAATGAAAATATTATCTCTTTGTTACCTATAATTTTCACCTTTTTTTTTCTCCAGAATGAACCACTGTTATCAGTTTGGTTGCATAATTCCAGAACTCTTTTTATTCATTTACATTTAAGTACTGATTTATTGAAGCTTTGGTAGAATGTGTCAGTAAAACCACTGGGACTTTTTTCGGAGAGGGGATGTTAGAACATTTTGACTACTATTAAAATTTCTTCTATGGTTTTTGGTCCATTCAAGGTATTTTGTTTATTCTTGGGCCAATGTTCGTAATTTGTATTTTCTTTAAATGTGTCCACTTTTTCTAGGTTTTCAAATTGGTATTAGGTTGTACATAGTGTTCTTTTTTTTTCTTTCTTTCTTTTTTGTTTGCTTGTTTGTTTGAGATGGAGTCTTGCT
Source organism: Symphalangus syndactylus (assembly GCF_028878055.3). Taxonomy (NCBI): domain Eukaryota; kingdom Metazoa; phylum Chordata; class Mammalia; order Primates; family Hylobatidae; genus Symphalangus; species Symphalangus syndactylus. Next base: position 132,448,453 of record NC_072447.2, on the reverse strand, counting down.
CTGTTGCCCAGGCTGGAGTGCAGTGGCGCTATCTCAGCTCACTGCAAGCTCCGCCTCCCGGGTTCATGCCATTCTCCTGCCTCAGCCTCCCGAGTAGCTGGGACTACAGGTGCCCACCACCACACCCGGCTAACTTTTTTGTATTTTTAGTAGAGAAGGGGTTTCACTGTGTTAGCCAGGATGGTCTCCATCTCCTGACCTCATGATCCGCCTGCCTCGGCTGGCGGGATTACAGGCATGAGCCACTGCACCCGGCCCATAGTGTAGTGTTCTCTTGTAATTTTTAAAGTCTCCACATTATCTCTTGTTATGTTCCATTTGTCTTACTAATATTGCTTATTTTGCCTTCTCTCTTTCTTAAATGATCATGTTTGCCAAAATTTTATTTATATTATTAATTATTTCACAGTACCCACTTTGTATTATCTGCCTTTTGAGTTTTATTTAATATTTTATAAATGTATGCTTTTGTTGATACATTTTTATGTTATCTTCATTGAATTTATTTTATTATTTTCTTTCCACATTCTTGAGTTGAAGCTTAGTTAATTTATTTTCAACCTTTATTCCTAATACATGCACTTAAGCCTAAATTTATTTTTGAGTACTATTTGGCCATGTCCCTAAGTTTAAAAAAAATGGAAGCATAACATACAACATACATACATATATATATATATGTGTATAAATCAAAAGTGTACATCTCAATGAATTCTCACAAACCAAACACTTACGTAACCAGCACCCTAATCAAGAAACAACATGGGCAACATCACAGATGTGCCCAGGTATGTCCCTTTCCAACCATCACAGTCCCTGCTGCCAAGAATAACCACTGTCTTGATTTGTAATGCCATATAGATTAGTGTTGCCTGTTTCTGAACTGTATGTGAATAGAATGATACAGTATATACTCCTTTGAGTCTGGATGTTTTTCACTTAACATTATATCTATAAGATTCATCTATATTATTGTGAGTAATTTTTCATTGTCCTTGCTACATAATATTTCATCGTGTGAATATACTACAGTTAATTTATTTATCCGTTCTATCATTGATGGACATTTGGGTTGTTTACAGTCTTTAGCTATAACAAAGCTACCCTCTTATACGTATCTTTAGTTAGATATAGATACACTTCTGTTGCATATATGCATAAGTTTGGAATTGCTGGATCATAGGGTATGTATGTGTTCAGCTATAGAAACTCGTGCCAGTTTATGTATTTACACTTCCTCCAGCAGTGTGTGAGGTTTTCATTTGCCCTGCCTCCTGAGCGATACTTGGTATTTTCTGTCTTGTTTTCATGTTAGCCATTCTAGTGGATATGTAATAATATTACATTGCTGTTAGATTTGTTTTTCTCTGATAACTAATGAAGTTGAGCACCCATTCCTAAAGTTTTGGGATTAGTGCTTTTGTTCTAGTTTTATTCTAAATAGTTTATAATTCCCATTTTACTTATACTTTAGCCAAGAGCTATTTTTTTCTTTCAACTTTTATTTTAGAATCAGGTGGTACATTTTCAGGTTTGTTACAAATGTATATTGTGTGATGTTGAGGTTTGGGGTATGATTGAACCCGTTGCCCAGGTAGTGAGCATAGTACCCAATAGGTAGTTTGTTCCCCTCCCTATCTCCCATCTCTAGTAGTTCCCTAGTGTCTACTGTTCCCATTTTTATGTCCCTGTGCATCCAATGTTTAGTTCCCACTTATAAGTGGGATTTAGTTTTCCTTTTTTAACTTTTATTTTAAGTTCGGGATACATGTGCAGGACGTGCAGGTTTGTTACACAGGTCAACATGTGTCAAGGGGGTTTGTTGTACAGATTATTTCATCAGCCAGGTATTAAGCCCAGTATCCATTAGTTGTTTTTCCTGATCCTCTCCCTCTTCCCACCCTCTGCTCTCTGGGAGGCCCCAGTGTATGTTGTTCTTCTCTATGTGTCCACGTGTTCTCATCATTTAGCTCCCACTTATAAGTGAGAATATGCGGTATTTGTTTTTCTGTTTCTTTGTTAGATTGCTAAGGATGATGGCCTCTAGCTCCATCCATGTCCCTGCAAAGAACATGATCTTGTTCCTTTTTATGGCTGCATAGTATTCCATGGTGTATGTGTACCACATTTTCTTTATCCAGTCTATCATCAATGGGCATTTGGGTTGGTTCCATGTCTTTGCTATTGTGAATAGTGCTGCAATGAATATATGCGTGCATGTATCTTTATAATAGAATGATTTCTATTCCTTTAGGTATATGCCCAGTAATGGGATTGTTAGGTCAAATGGTATTTCTGTCTCTAGGTCTTTGAGAAATCTCCACTCTGTCTTCCACAATGGTTGAACTAATTTACACTCCTACCAACAGTGTAAAGGTGTTCCTTTTTCTCCACAACCTTGCCAGCATCTGTTATTTTTTGATGTTTTAATAATCACCATTCTGCCTGGTGTGAGATGGTATCTCAATGTGGTTTTGATTTGCATTTCTCTAATGATCAGTGATGTTGAGCCTTTTTTCATACGATTGTTAGCCGAATGTATGTCTTCTTTTGAGAAGTGTTTATTCATATCCTTTGCCTACTTTTTAATGGAGTTTTTTTTCTTGTAAATTTAAGTTTCTTATAGATGCTGGATATTAGACCTTTGTCAAGTGCACTGTTTGCAAACATTTTCTCCCATTCTGCATGTTGTCTGTTTACTCTTTTGATAGTTTCTTTTGCTGTGCAGAAGCTCTTTAGTTTAATTAGATCACATTTGTCAATTTTTGCTTTTGTTGAAATTGCCTTTGGAATCTTTGTCATGAAATCTTTGTCTGTACCTATGTTCCGAATGGTATTGCCTAGGTTTTCTTCTAGGGTTTTTACAGTTTTGGGTTTTTTTTTCTTCTTCTTCTTTTTTTCGGAGTCTCGCTCTGTCTCCCAGCCTGGAGTGCAGTGGTGAAATCTCAGCTCACTGCAACCTCAGCCTCCCGGTTTCCAGTAATTCTCCTGCCTCAGCCTCCCGAGTAGCTGGGATTACAGGTGCCTGCCACCACGCCTGGCTACTTTTTGTATTTTTAGTAGATCCGGGGTTTCATCATGTCGTTCAGGCTGGTCTTGAACTCCTGACCTCAGGTGATCTACCTGCCTCAGCCTCCCAAAGTGCTGGGATTACAGGCATGAGCCACTGTGCCTGGCTCAGTTTTGGGTTTTACATTTCAGGCTTTATCCATCTTGAGTTGATTTTTGCATATGGTGTAAGGAAGGCATCCAGTTTCAATTTTCTGCATATGGTTAGCCAGTTCTGCTAGCACCATTTATTAAATAGGGAATCCTTTTCCCACTGCTTGTTTTGGTTTGTTGAAGATCAGATGGTTGTAGGTGTGTGGTCCTATTTCTGTGTTCTCTGTTTTGTTCCATTGGTCTGTGTGTCTGTGGCTGTCACAGTACCATGATGTTTTGGTTACTGTAGCCCTGTAGTATAGTTTGAAGTCTGGTAGTATCATGCCTCCAGCTTTGTTCTTTTTGCTTAGGATTGCCTTGGCTATTCAAGCTCTTTTTGGTTCCATATGAATTTCAAAATTATTTTTTTCTAGTTCTGTGAAGAATGTCAATGGTAGTTTTATGAGAATAGCATTGAATCTACAAGTTGTTTTGGGCAGTATGGCCATTTTCATGATATTGATTCTTCCTATCCATGAGCATGGAATGTTTTTCCATTTGTTTGTGACCTCTCTGATTTATTTGAGCAGTGGTTTGTAGTTCTCCTTGTAGAGGTCCATCACTTCCCTTATTAGCTGTATTCCTAAGTATTTTATTCTTATTGTGGCAATTGTGAATGGGAGTTCATTCGTGATTTGGCTTTCTGCTTGCCTGTTGTTAGTGTATATGCTAGTGATGTTTGCACATTGATTTTGTATCCTGAGACTTTGCTGAAGTTGCTTATCAGCTTAAGAGGCTTTTGGGCTGAGATGATGGAGTTTTCTTTTTCTTTTTCTTTTTTTTTTTTTTTTTTGAGATGGAGTTTTGCTCTTGTTGCCCAGGCTGGAGTGCAATGGTGCAATCTTGGCCCACCGCAACCTCTGCCTCCCTAGTTCAAGCAATTCTCCTTCCTCAGCCTCCCAAGTAGCTGGGATTACAGGCATGCACTACCACACCCGGCTAATTTTGTATTTTTAGTAGAGATGGCGTTTCTCCATGTTGGACAGGCTGGTCTCGAACTCCTGACCTCAGGTGATCCACCCACCTCAGACTCCCAAACTGCTGGGATTACAGGCATGAGCCACCAGGCCCGGCCGATGATGGGGTTTTCTAGATATAGGATCATGTCATCTGCAAACAAATATAGTTTGATTTATTCTCTTCCTATTTGAATACCTGTATTTCTTTCTCTTGCCTAACTGTCCTGGCCAGAACTTCAAATACTATGTTGAATAGGAGTGATGAGAAAGGGAATTCTTATCTACTGCTGGTTTTCAAGGGGAATGCTCCCGTTCTGTAGTTTATCTGTTTACTCCTTTGATAATTTTTCTTGCTGTGCAGAAGCTCTTTAGTTTAATAGATCCCACTTGTTAATTTTTGTTTTTGTTGCAATTGCTTTTGAGGACTTAACCATAAATTCTTTGCCAGGCTGATATTGAGAAAGGTATTTTCTGTGTTTTCTTCTAGGAGTTTTATAGTTTTAGGTCTTACATTTAAGTCTTCAATCCGTCTTAAGTTAATTTTTGTATATGGTGATAGGTCCAGTTTCATTCTTCTGCATATGTACAGCCAGTTATCCCAACACCATTTATGAATAGGTCCTTTCCCCATTGCTTATTTTGTCAACTTTGTTGAGGATCAGTTGGTTGTAGCCATGTGGCTTTCTTTCTGTGTTCTTTATTCTGTTCCATTGGTCTATGTGTCTGTTTTTGTACCAGTACCATGTTGTTTTGATTACTGTAGCCTTGTAGTGTAGTTTGAAGTTGTAGTCCAAGAGTATTTAGAGTTGTGTTCTTTAAACATTTCCAGATGTAAAGATTATGAGGAACTATGTTTTTGTAGTTGATTTCTAATTTTGTGAAAGGTGAACGTGGCTTAAAAGACATTATGTTTTTGGAATTCAGTATTTCCTTATGGTCTAGTAAATGATTATTTTTTGATGAATATTTGTGTATGTTTAAAAAGAAGGTATATTCTTTATTTGTTTAATACAAAGTTCTATATATTGAATTATTCAAATTGTCTGTATTCTTAATTTTTCTCTACTTGATCTTTCAATTTCTTAAAGAAATGTGTTAAATTCTCCCATTGTGATTGTGATTTATGAAAAACACCATTTCTTTTTGTACATTTATTACTTTATGTTTTCTATATTTAGAGCCTATGTTCATAAATGTACAAAGGTTCATAACTGTTATATCCTTGGTGGAGTGTTCTTTCTTTTTATTAGAATGATGTTTCTCTTTTTGTCTCTAAATCAGTTTTACCTTGAATTTATATTTTGTCTACTCTTAATATTGCTACACCGGATTTCCTTTTGTTGATATTTGTCTTGTGTTATCTTTTCTAGTTCTTTATTTCCCATCTGTGAGTCATTTTAAGTATGTATCTTGTACATAACATCTAGTTGAATAATTTTTACTGTTTTTTAATAGATAAGTTTAATTTATTCACATTTACTGTGATTACTGATGTGTATGCAGTTATTCCTGCTTTCTTATTACTTGTTATTAACTTATGCTTTCACTTTCTTTATATTTTCTTTTCTACTTTTTGTAGAATGGATTGAGATTTTTCCCCCTCCTCTCTTTCAGGTTGGAAAGGTATACATTTTATTTCTATCTTTTATAACCACCCTTAATTTTGAAACACATACATGAAGTTATATATTTCTAACACTAGAATTAGTAAATATCTAATTTATCTTCCCAAAATGATAATCTTAGCATGCTTTTAATACCCTCTGCTCTCCATCCCCAATTCTCATATTGACAGTTTTGGATTTTAGTCTCACTACTTCCTCTTGGATTCAATTTTCTTCGTCTATAATATATCCACCAATGAGTATTTCAGCATGGGTTAATGATTAGTAAAATTTCTGAGTATTTCCATGGCTGAAAATATCTTTATTTTACCCTAACTTTTGATTGATAGAATTATAGGTTCATAATTATTTTCCTTTGCAATATGAAGTGCTCCAACATTGTATCCAGTGTTACCGATGGAAGCCTAACATCAAACTGAATATTCTCATTCCTTTCTGGTAATCTAACTTTTCTCCCTGCTCACTGATAGCTTTTAGCACTTGCCCTTTAACTTTGGTTTCTAAAATTGCACTAAAATGTGTCGCGTGTGTGTGTGTGTGTGTGTGTGAGAGAGAGAGAGAGAGAGAGACAGAGGGAGAGAGAGAGAGATTTATTTTGCTTGGCACTTGATAGGCCTTTTCAGTGAAAGACATATCATTCTTCCATTTTGGGGAATTTTTGGCTATTCTATTGTCTCCTCTCTATTTTATCTGTTCTCTTCTGTTGGAACCCCTATTGGATTGATGTTAAAACTTCTGGGTCTGTACTCTATGTTTTTGTACTTTTGTACTTTCTATCTTATAAACTCTTTGGATTCTACTGGATAATTTTTCAGTTCACTATTGCAGTTTACTTATTTGCTTTTCACCTGAATCTAATCCGCTATTTAGCCCATCTGTTGAGCTATTTATTTCAATAATTATATTTTAACTTTCAAGAGCTTGAATTAGCTTTTAAAAAGTCACTTTCACTTATTCAAAACCATTTATTATTGTTTTACGGATGTGATATCTTTCATATCTCTCTGAGGGAACGAATCAAACTATGTAAAGGTCTTATTCTGATTTATCTATTTTGTTTCCTCTCAGTTAAATTCTTTCATTTATTGAGTTTGTTGTTTCTTTTCAATAGTGTGAGAATTTCTTTCTTTTTTTAGTTTTAAAAACGTGTTTATTTTAAACTTTACCAAAACATATAAGGTTATATTACCATATTATAGAGCAATTGGAAAATGAAGAAAAAACTCTGTCATACCTATGAGTCTTATTCTGATTTTTTAAAATTTAGCACTATATCATATACTCTTTTCTCACAATCATCGTATTGGTGGCTTCATGATGTGCCCCCAAAAATGTATATGTGTATGCACGTGTGTGTGCATGTGTGTGTTAAATTTAGTCATTCTGAAGTATGGTAGTCTAATTCTTAATTTGAGGGGAGTTTAATACAATAATTTTACATTTTTTTAGTGAACACATGTGGACTATCTTTTTTTATAGTTAGTATCTACTCAATAGTGTGAGGTTTTCTTAAATGTTTGACAGTCTTGCCTCTTTTTGCACAGTCTACTTAAGGGAATATATGGAAGTTGCTACTGTGTATTGTAACTATATTTAGGGAGGGTAGGGCATATTGCTGGCTGAGATACACGAGTGGCTGTTCTTCTGGATATAGATGCCCCCTGTTTCTCTCAGGGGTTGCTAGATTTGGTAAATAAAGGAGTTCTAATTAAATTTGACTTTTCAGTCAAACAACATACTTTATTTAGTATAAGTATGTCCCATGCAGTATTTAGGACATATTTATATGAAAAAAGTTCATTGCTTATCTAAAATTCAAATTTAACTGGGTGTTCTATGTTTTGTCTGACAATCCTACACCTATAGCATTGCTGTACTGTTCCCATTCAGACATGGGCAATACTGTTGCTATTGTGGCTACTACCTGACCCACAGCTGGAGAAGGTGGGAGGGTATATGTGGGGCCAATTACCCTATCCGATCTTGAATAACGGTCCCATAGATATTCCTGAGTTCTTTGTATCTGATCTGCATAACCCTATCTGATCTTGCATAACCGTCTCATAGTTATCCCTGAGCTCTTCCCATTTCTACCACTTGAGGGTACGAAGCATGTTTTATACTGCTTTCATCTACTACTGCAGAGTTTTACTGCCTATGACCTGGGCTATAGTTCTCTCTTCAATACTATTCCACTTACTTCATGCCTTTCAAGAATTCCTCTATAGTTCAGTGAATTTGGTGCTGGATGGAGAGACTACAGCATATATTAAGTCTTTCATCTTGAAATCAGTGTTCCTGCACATTCATCTACCAGACTTTACTATCTCTATTTCCTGGCACGATCGTTAGTTTCTGTTTGTTTGAGGTCTCATGGAAGAAGAAAACTGAGTAGTTCGTATTACCATTGCAGGCAGCTTCTTGAGGTAAGCCGAACCCTATGAAATGGAATGGAAAGTGGCATCTAGGGAAGGGAAAAGAAAGGCAGCTGAGACCCCTGCGGCAAAGGAAGTAAAGCAATCATGTGCCTATAGGTTGGTATAGGCACTAGAATCAGAGATCTGGGTTTGAATTTTCGCTACCATTTACTAGCTTTGTGACCTTGGTTATTTGTGACTGGTTATTTAACTCCTCTGTGGCTTCAGTTTTCTCATCTGTGAAGTGGGGCTATTACCTATTTTACTGACTTGAGTATTTTAACACTTCTGTATTTGATACGTGTCATAATCAGCATGTACAGTTCATATACAATTTGTTAAATTGATAGTGAATATTAAAATCAATGGCATCTTGGATTCAGAAGCAGGGTACTATTACCTGCTTCACAGAGCTTTGTAAAGATTCAGTGAGGTGTGTCTGTTCATATACTTTGCCCACTTTTTGATGGGGTTGTTTTTTTTTCTTGTAAATATGTTTAATTTCCTTGTAAATTCTGGACATTAGACTTTTGTCAGGTGTGTAGATTGCAAAATTTTTCTCCCATAGTTTGCCTGTTCACTCTGATAATAGTTTCTTTTGCTGTGCAGAAGCTCTTTAGTTTAATTAGATCTCATTTGTCAATTTTGGCTTTTGTTTCCATTACTTTTAGTGTTTTTGTCAAGAAGTCTTTGCCCATTCATATGTCCTGAACGGTATTGCCTAGGTTTTCTTCTAGGGTTTTTAATGGTTTTGGGTTTTACATTTAAGTCTTTGATCCATTTTGAGTTAATTTTTGTATAAGGTGAAAGGAAGGGGTCCAGTTTAAGTTTTCTGCATATGGCTAACCAGTTTTCCCAGCGCTGTTTACTAAATAGGAAATCTTTTCCCCATTGCTTGTTTTTGTCAGTTTTGTTGAAGATCAGATGGTTGTAGATGTGTGGTGTTGTTTCTGAGGTTTCTGTTCTGCTCCATTGCTCTATATGTCTGTTTTGGTACCAGTACCATGCTGTTTTGGTTACTGTAGCCTTGTAGTATAGTTTGAAGATAGGTAGCCTGATGTCTCCAGCTTTGTTCTTTGTGCTTAGGATTGTTTTGGCTATATGAGGTGTTCTTTGATTTCATATGAAATTTAAAATAATTTTTTCTAACATTTACATGGCCAGCAAACATATGAAAAAAAGCTCAACATCACTGATCATCAGATAAATGCAAATCAGAACCACAATTAGATACCATCTCATGCCAGTCAGAATGGCAATTATTAAAAAGTCAGGAAACAAGAGATGCTGGCGAGGCTGTGGAGAAATAGGAACACTTTTACATTGTTGGTGGGAATGTAGATTAGTTCAACCATTCTGGAAGACAGTGTGGCGATTCCTCTAGGATCTGGAACCAGAAATATCATTTGACCCAGTAACCCCATTACTGGGTATATACCCAAAGGAATATAAATCATTGTACTATAAAGACATATACGCATGTATGTTTATTGCAGCACTATTTACAATAGCAAAGACATGGAGCCAACCCAAATGCCCATCAATGATAGACTGGATAAAGAAAATGTGGTACATGTGCACCATGGAATACTATGCAGCCATAAAAAGGAATGAGATCATGTCTTTTGCAGGGACATGGATGAAGCTGGAAGCCATCATCCTCAGCAAACTAACACAGGAACAGAAAACCAAACACCGCAAGTTCTCACTCATAAGTGGGGGTTTAACATTGAGAACATATGGACACAGAGAGGGGAACAACACACACCAGGGCCTGTTGGGGGTGGGGGTTGAGGGGAGGGAACTTAAAGGGTGGGTCAATAGGTGCAGCAAGCCACCATGGCACATGCATACCTGTGTAACAAACCTGCATGTTCTGCACATGTATCCCGGTTTTATTTTAGAAGAAATAAAGAAAAAAAAGAGACTATTCTATCTGAGAAATTAATGGTAATAATTAAAAACTACCAGACTGACAAAAAAAAAAAAACAAACCAGATTCAGCGAGGTAACACATGTGAAGTGCTCAGCTGAGTGTCTGGCACATAAGTAAGTGCTCAATGGGCATTAGCTAGTGTTCATGACAGCATAGGAAATTGGCCTGGGACCGAGAATGGAACCTGGGGCTTAAGAAGGAAAAGGCTTTTGGGCACCCTGACTTTGACAAATAGTAACAATTTTGGGCAGAGTGACAAGCTCATGGGGAAATCGTTCTAATGGTGGAGGGTTGGGGGAGCTGCAGTTGCAGTGGCCATTCAATAATCAAATTAGTCTAGCTTTGCCTGAAGGGTCTGCATCATATTCTGCTTAATTTATACCTCCTAGTAGCATTATGTATAAGTATATTCTGCTTAATTTATACCTCCTAGTAGCATTATGATTACTAAGCATAAGGAACTGTTTTAGTCACCTTCTGAACAAATAACCAATTAGGAGTAGCTGTTCCTATTCTGGCTATGGATCCTTTTAATGAAGAATCCAGAGGAGTTTGCAAAGTAAGGGAGGCAAAGAGTGAACATGGTTGCATTCTTTTCATGAGTTGACTTGTAACATTGGAGGGTCACATAAGCCTCGAGCTCACTGCAGTTGTGTTGGGGATTTATCTGCATGGTATAAAGCCTATATGTCAAGAATGATTGGTTTGCTTTTGGCTTTGTGTGATTGCAATCAATAATTACACCTATTGATCAGGCATACATTCAAAACACTAATTTACATTGAGCACCTTAACTTCATAAAATGGCAACAACTGAATTAGCTGAAATTGATTTCCCTTTTGTTTTCAAAAGAAAAATTCTCAGTGCTCTGGATATCCTCACTGTGATTCAGAGCTCAAAGCTGGTTAATTATCCAGCAATTTCACAAAGAAGAAAGTCCTGCAAAAATAACCAGGGTGCAAATTGAAATCCTAGTGGAGGTTGTTCATGTGTCGTTTCTAAAGTTGATCTGGAGAGGTGGAGATATTTTTCTGGCCTTGGAGGGAGTTAAACATGAGGAATGTTGCCATGATCAATAAGGAAGATACCTTGAAGGCTGAGCTAGAGGGTGACTTCCTAGGGCCAGAGCGCCCACACTCCAAGCTGTAGTCACTATGTCAAATGCCAATTTTATATATGATGATCCACAAAGAAACATCACTAGGTTGGTTTAGTGGTGGTAATTCATAGAGCTACTGAAAGAATGCCATAGTTTGTCAGGGCTTGCAGAGACTTTTCAACTTGGAATAGGTTGTCATAAACTGATCTTACACACTTATTCTTGTCATTCTAAACCCACACTGTTTTGAGAGTCCAGCTCAGACTTTACTTTCCCCAGAAAGCCTTGTCTGTCTCTAGCTTTTACTGGGCTTGTTCAATTCCTGAAGCTTATTCAGATAAAAGCAATGTGTTTAATATATTATTTCCTTTGCTTTTCTTACCTTGTTGACAATGTCATTTCCCAGAGAGCAGAAAAAATGACAGGAAAAAATTATCAAGTTCCTCTTTCATAGACATAAAGTGGAAAGGAGACTAAGAGAAAGCCACAGCTTTGGGATGCAACACTTGGGTCGTTGAAGAGGACTGGGGGATTCCCCAAAATTAAATTCTGATGGTAAAACAAATGATTCTGAATTAGTAGATAAGAAGAAGGATCTAAAGCACATTCAGGATGCTTTCTGGTGAGGGTAATTAGAACAGGGAAAGATCGCATCCAATATAAAGAAAAAATGAGGAAAGCAGAAAATAATGAATTCGTCATTATGCTTGCTCTAGGGTGCTGAACAAAGACAGGCTAGGCCTGCTGCTGGGGCTGTGAATGCCCATGCAGTGTATTTCAAACTATAATTTGCAGAAACTTAGGGTTCTATGGGTGAGCTTCAGGAGCTTCTAGGGGTAGAGGCAGGAGAGGTCGAGATGATTGACTCTATCCTGGTTTCAAACAACTATTCCCTATTGTCATTGCTAACATAGTTCCTACAAAAGCTCAGTTATCGCCTTGCATGGTGCTATCTTTGCTAATGTAACAACTCTCTCAAACACACACACAGTCCATTTGGATGACTCCTCTCTCCCTGCAAGATGTCTCCTAGCGAGCAACGAAAGCCCTCCTTTCTTCAACCTGCAGATCTGAAGCTTACCTGTGACAGACTGATTGCTTCATTTCTCTCATTAAAGGTGCTGTGTTCTGCCTCATCTTTGGGCTAAGCCATGTCATGCTTTGGTCAGCAAGATGTTAGCAAACATGTTTCAAACAAAGGCTAGAAAAATGCTTGCAGCTTTCCTCCTGCTCACTCTTGTATCTCTGCCCTTGCTCTCTTGCTATATCCATGAGAACATGCTTAGGCTAGTCTGCTGGGGGTATGGGAGAAACACATGGAACAGAGCCACACCATCCGTTCCTCAATGAGGGCATTCTAGATCAGCCAACCGTCAGCTGATATGCAGTGAGCCTGGCCAAGACCAGTCAGCTGACCTTCATCTGACCATAGACAAGTGAGTAAGTCTAATAAAGATCATCAGAACCTCCCAGCTAATCTCTAAACTCAAGAGCAATAGTAAATATATGGTTGCTGTTTTGAGCCACTGAGTTTTGGGGTTGTTTATTGTTCAGTATTTTGTGGCAATAGATAACAGATACACTGCCCAATCGTTGAGGCTTAGCTCAAATCAGCATAAAGCCTACCCTAGCAACTCTTACAGAAGAGGGTGTTACTTCTTCAGAGCTCCTACATCACTTACTGCTTGTGCTACTGGTTTAGACTTTTTGATTTTCTGCACTATATTGGCACCATATTTCACTGACCTCAAGAAGCCATTGGTTGGAACACATACCATTATATTATGAATCACTGAGAAAAACAAAACACCTTCAAATATACTACAGCACACTATCCCTTGGAAGACATATCTTAATTTCAGAAAATTTTAAATGCATTTCTTAGAATTAATGAAATATAATTAACTGTTTAGAATTGTATGTCTTAGTTCTACAACAAGATTGTTCTTGTGATTGAATACTTAGTTTTCATCTTCTTTGGGGAGCAGGATAGCTAGCATAGCTTTGGAGGGACATAGACCCTGGTCAGATTCTGGCCAGGTTCAATCTCTGGCCTCCCAGAGATTAGCTGCGAGGTTCTGATAACCTTGATTGGACTTGTTCAGAATAATATGAGCTGGGGTGAGTGACTTAAACTCTCAGAACCTCAGTTTTCCCTCTATAAAATGAGAATGATAACAATACTTACCTCAAAGGGTCATTGTGAGAATTAATTAGATCATGCAAAAAACATGGTGGGCATTGAAAAATAATTTCTTTGATTAGGTAATGCAAGTTTGTGTTACAAAATTCAAAATGTACACAAGGGGATGCAGTGCAGAGCTAGCCTCCTTTTCACTCTTGTGCCCTAGTCACTCAGCTTTTCTCCCAGGAGAAATCCACAGTCACCAGCTTCTTGAGTATTCTTCCAGAAATATTCACAGTAGTCATGTCATAAATATTAATTACTTTCTACCCCTTTTGGGCCTCATAGCACCTAGTAGAGAGCTGGGCCCTTTGCAAGGGTCAAAGAGATGATTTCCCATTACCGTCTAGAACTCTACATGGAAATAGGTAGTACAGGAAATTGGACTGAATAGACCAGTGCCAGAGGCTTCTGGGGAAAAATGTTTGTCAGTCCATCATCTTTACATAATTGCCTCTTTTTTTTTCCCATAAGAGCTAAGTGCAGAAAAATTTCAATTAACAGAGGGCTTATTACTTGGGCACACGTTAATATAAGTTTTACTGTTACTGCCACTTCTTCATAAGTGCTGAGACAGGAAATGCAGTCTTCACTTACCCCAACTGAAAAGCTAGCCAAGCAGAGGAAACCAAACTAATTATGTGGCTGATATTGTCAACCGCTATACATACGCAGATAGAGGAAACCCATATTGACATAATAATAATAAATATGTAAAGAAAGCTCATGGTTTACCAATAAAATCATTTACCATGTTGCTGACTTTACTGGAAAATGATGCTTTATAACCAGTCTCTCGATTTGATTGATACCTAATTAAAAATTCACTAGGCTCAACTTCAAACACCTCAAGCTATATTAAAGCCGCTGCTATACCAGTGGAGTCATAATATCATTTAAAGCCAAAGCAAGTATGATCATTTATTTAAAGCTTAGAAATAGTTTTGAAAATTTCAAAGTTGCATAAAATCTGTGGCCACAGACAGAAAAACAGCAATGTGGTTTAGGTGGAAAGAACTAGGGAGTCAGGAGAACCTGGGCTGAGTTCTGGCTCTGTCATGATCATATGACATGGTCTTGGGTAAGTCATTCCTCTCTGTCCCCGGTTTCATTATTAGTACAATGAAGATAATAATACCTATTTGTATTAGTCAGGGTTCTCTAGAGGGATAGAACTAATGGAATATATATATATATATATGAGTTTGTTAACTATTAGCTCACATGATCACAAGGTCCCACAATAGGCTGTCTGCAGGCTGAGGAAGAAGGAGAACCTGTCTGAGTTCCAAACTGGAGAACCTGGAGTCCAATGTTCGAGGGCAGGAAGCATCCAGCATGGGAGAAAGTTGTAGGCTGGGAGGCTAGGCCCGTCTCTCTTTTCACATTTTTCTGCCTGCTTATATTCTAGCCATGCTGGCAGCTGATTAGATTGTTCCCACCCAGATTAAGGGTGGGTCTGCCTTTCTCTGCCCACTGACTCAAATGTTAATCTCCTTTGCAACACCCTCACAGACACACCCAGGATCAATACTTTGTATCCTTCAATCCAATCAAGTTGACACTCAGTATTAACCATCACACTATTTTTTCCTGCCTTCACTGGGTTTTTGTGAGACTCAATAAGATGATGTACATAAACTAGTTCAAATGGTTTAAACAGTACCCACATGTTGTTCCAACATCATTTTGTGAGTTTTACCATGTGCTAAGGACTGAATTGTGCTAAGGTTACATAGGTGAACAAATTCAAAAAGCCCTTCCCTCAAGGAACTCATAGCTGAGCTGCCAGAGAGAAACACTAGCGTGGTGTGTCACTAGAATTGCCAGATAAAATACAGGATGCCCAGTTAAGTTTGAATTTAAGATAAATAATAATTTTAGCATAAATATATCCCAAATAGCACATGGGACATACTTATACTAATACTTATTCATTGTTTATCTGAAGTTCAACTTCTTTAACTGAGTGTCCCATATTTTTATTTGCTTAATCTGGCAACCCTATGTGTCACGTGATAGTAGAAGTATATACATAATAGAGATGATGTTGTGCAGTGCAATTCTTCGTGTTAGAATTGACGAATTCTATCTCAAAGTATCAGAGAAGGCTTCACAGAGGATGTGAAGAGAGGTACAAGCATTTGGTAGGTGAATATGCTTGTTTGGGGTGGAGAGAGGAGCAGAGGGCATTTCAGGCAGAGAGAAAAGCAGCAGCACAAGGCAAGGAACACCCTGGAGAATGTAAGCAACTCCAGGCTTTTCAGTGCTGCTGAAATGTCAAATGTGAGGTAGAGATTGAGAAGATTTGAAGTCCCTGGAAAGAGACTTATGTGGGTTTCATGAAGGGCCTTATATGGACTTTTAAATGTTTATTCCATATCCCACAATGACGCTAGCCAAGGAGAATATGGGAATGGATTTGAGCCCAAGGATTAAGGTTAAACAACACGCACAAACACACACACACGCACACACACACACACACACACACACACACACACAGAATGTTTGAACCCAGTTAAGCCTTGGGCTGTATAGCAGAGAAAATTCATGGAATCAATTCTTCTGGAAGCCTCTTCAAACGACTGCATGAAGCTGATCCTAGACCAAAGTTGCCTGTGTCAACTCCAGAAGGGCCAAAGATCACCACATTAATACTTGCTTATTTGTGAAATGCACAGATATCGCATGGAAGACTGTTGGGGAGGGCGTGGGTGGTGGATAAATTTGACCACAAGGACAAAAGTATTAGGCTCTCTCCATGTGATGAGGGGATGGCTGACAAGGCAGAGATGTTTACTATCAGGAAGGTGAGGGGCTTTGATGAGAAGGAGAAAATGGAGCTATTGTCTAAATGCCGCATCCTTGAAAGTATAGGTAGTGGGCCTTTTCTGAAGCTAAAATACAAATGAGATCACTGTAGAATAAATAAAGGATATGGACTTCACCCAGTGGGGAGTAGACTTAGATTTTGTTACCCAAAAGTGTGGTATAGACTGAAAAGACAAATAGAAGAGGTTAAAGAAAATGCTGACATATGGACAGAGGTCCCAGGGTACAGGCCAAGCTATAAATATTCAGCTAATTCATACACATATGGAGGGCTGCAGGGGTAGGCAAATAGGTGTAGGTTTATAGGAGGAAGCAACAAATTTGCCGAGCAGGTCAAATGGCTGGATGATTAGACTATGACCCTTAGCAAAGGGTGTGCTAGAAATGGCTCATACTGGCTCACAAGAGCCAACTATTAAATTTTAAGAAAATTTTGCAATCCAGTTTTTAAACACAGCCATTAAAAATAAATTAATATATAAATGTACAGTTAAATTACATTGAAACAAAGGCAACACATACTCAAAACTTATAACTCAAAACAGTAAAATGTTCTTTTACTACATTTTACTATTATCTATGCTCTTGAGATTATTTACTTATATTTGTATGGTGGAAGTACTATAATGGTGTGTTATTGCATGTATCTTCTCAACTGTGTGTTCAGTGATGTCAAGTTGTAGATTTGAGATTGGCCATGGTGGGAGTATTTACATCATGGAAATCGGCAAGTACTACAAATCAGGGCATCCTCTTGCCAGAGAGCTGATTGTTAAACATTTAGCATTTAGCCACTGGGTACAAATGGGGCCTGCCTCTTCTTCATTAGTTAGAGTAGTGCTATGGTCATATAGAGTAATGGTTATGATCACAGGGTCTATAGACAGGCTGGTTTAGAATCCTGGCTGTCCCTGTATTAACTAGTTGTGTGACTTTAGGCAAATCACTTAACTACTAAGCTCAGTTAGCTATAAAATGAGGCTAATACTAATAGCTACACAGGGATGTTGTTAGTACATACAACACTGTAGCAGTTAACTGTTGCTTATCTAACAAACCACCCTCAAAATTAGAGGCTTAAAGAGTATTTATCTGTTATTACTCATGAGTCTGTGAATCAGCTGGGTGAATCTAGCTTTAGCTGGGCTCACTCATGTGTCAGTGATCAGCTGTGGGTCAGATAGGCAGATCTGTTGATCTTGGCTGAAATGTCGAAAATGTATGGGGGTTGGCTGGCTGTAGGATGGTCTTGGAGGGCCTTCCTCCAATGGTCTACCCTGGGCTTTTTCACATGGTCCTGACAAGGTTCTGAAAGAGTGAGAGAAGAAGCATGTGAGGCCTCTTGAAGCCTAGATTCAGTACCGACACATCTTTACTTCCACCTTACTCCACTGGTCAAACAAGCCACATGGCCAGCTCAGATTCAAGGGTTGAGGAAATTGACTCTACCTCTTCATGGGAAAGGCTGCAAACCACATTACAAAAGACATAGCCACAGGGAAGATGAAGATGGACAATTGGAGACATTTATACAATTGCTCTATCACAGGTACATTTGTGAGAATTACAAAAAGGTATCCTTTCTGGGATGATGAATTACTGGTCCAACCATATTAAATTGCTGACTTTTTATCATATTTGATCTATGAAAATGACAATTTTGTATGGCCCAACCCAATAAAAAAAGGCACCTGATGTAGCTTGGATATTTATTGCCAACAAATCTCATGTTGAAATGTGATTCCCAGTGTTGGAGAGGGGGCATACTGGGAGGTGTTTGGGTCATGGAGGCAGATCCTTTATGGAGGCAAAGGTCCCTTTGTGCCTTCCCTTTGGTAATGAATGAGTTCACATTCTATGTTCATGTGACAGCTATTAATAGTTGTTTAAAAGAGCCTGGCATCTCCTCCTCTTCTTTCTCTCTCTCTTGCTCTCTCTCTCTCACTGTGACATGACTGCTCCCCCGTTGCCTTTTACCGTAAGTGGAAGTTTCCTGAGGCCTCATCAGATGCTGAGCAGATGCTGACACCATGCAGAACTGGGAACCAAATAAACCTCTTTTCCTTATAATTCACTCAGTGTCAGGTATTACTTTATGACAATGCAAAACAGACTAATATAGCCCTTCTTCTGGGCTGACTAAACCTTAAGCTAGGGTACACCAGTATGGATAGTGGACACAAACTAGATTTCATCTCCCTTCTTCCTCTCAGCCTTCTTAAATCCACAAAGCGTACAATCATATGTGGAAGCCTTATACTTACCTGTGGTAGAGATTGCTAATTGTTCTCCAGAATATATTCCCCTATCTTTCTTTCTTTTTTATTTATTCATTTTTTTGAGACAGAGTCTCACTCTGTTGCCCAGGCTGGAGTGCAGTGGTGTCATCTAGGCTCACTGCAACTTCTGCCTCCCAGGTTCAAGCAATTCTCATGCCTCAGCCTCCCAAGAAGCTGGGATTACAAGCAAGAGCCACCACACCTGGCTAATTTTTGTATTTTTTTTTTTTAATAGAGATGGGGTTTCATTATGTTGGCCAGGCTGGTCTCGAACTCCTGGCCTTGAGCAATCCTCTCACCTCAGCCTCCCAAAGTGCTGGGATTACAGGCATGAGCCACCGCACCCAGCAATATTCCCCTTTCTTGATCAGCAATAGAACCCTAATTCTTTTTTCTTTTATTCATTTATATCTAATTAATTAATTAATTTTATATTTCTATACGTTATTGGGGTACAGGTGTTATTTGGTTACATGAGTGAGTTCTTTAGTGGTGATTTGTGAGATTTTGGTGCAGTATACATTCACCATACACTGCGCCATATTTGTAGTCTTTTTATCGCTCACCCCCCTCCCACTCTTCCCCTCAAGTCCCCAAAGTCCACTGTATCATTCTTATGCCTTCGCGTACTCATAGCTTAGCTCCCATATATCAGTGAGAACATACAATGTTTGGTTTTCCATTCCTGAGTTACTTCACTTAGAATAATAGTCTCCAATGTCAACCAGGTCACTGCAAATGCTCTTAATTCATATGTATGTATGTATATCTATGTATGTATGTGTGTGTATATATATATATCACAGTGTCTTTATCCACTCACTGACTGATGGGCATTTGGGTTGGTTCCACGATTTTGCAATTGTGAATTGTGCTGCTGTAAACATATGTGTGCAAGTATCTTTTTCAAATAATGACTTCTTGTCCTCTGGGTAGATACCCAGTAGTGGGATTTCTGGATCAAATGGTAGTTCTATTTTTAGTTCTTTAAGGAATCTCCACACTGTTTTCCATAGTGGCTGTACTAGTTTACATTCCCACCAACAAGTGTTCCCTGTTCACCGCATCCATGCCAACATCTACTGTTTTTTGATTATGGCCATTCTTGCAGGAGTAAGGTGGTAGCACACTGTGATTTTGATTTGCATTTCCTTGATCATTAGTGATGTTGCACATTTTTCATGTGTTTGTTGGCCATTTGTATATGTTCTTTTGAGAATTGTCTGTTCACGTCCTTAGCCCACTTTCGATGGGATTTTTTGTTTTTTATCTTACTGATTTGTTTGAGTTCGTTGTAGATTCTGGATATTAGTCCTTTGTCAGATGTATAGATTGTGAAGATTGTCTCCCATCCTGTGGGTTGTCTGTTTACTCTGCTGTGCAAAAACTCTTTAGTTTAATTAGGTCCCAGCTATTTATCTTTGTTTTTATTGCATTTGCTTTTGGAGAACCCCAATTCTTTAGCTGGCCACATGGTCATCAGGAACAAGGACTACATTTCCCAGCCACGCTTGCAGTTATGTGTGACCATGTGACTAAGTTCTGGACAATGAATTGTAAGCAGAAGTGGTGTGTGCAACTTCTAAGAAGTGTTCTTAAAGGGAGGCAGCATGTCTCTCTCATTTCATGATGAACAGGATCATCATGGCTAAAGCCTCAGCCCCACAAGATGGAGCAATAAAATAGAAGTCCAGGTCTCTGACACAGTGGGGTATCACAGCAATCCTACTGAAACATGAGGGGAAACAAGGCCCCTGT
This sequence comes from Symphalangus syndactylus, assembly GCF_028878055.3. Lineage (NCBI taxonomy): Eukaryota > Metazoa > Chordata > Mammalia > Primates > Hylobatidae > Symphalangus > Symphalangus syndactylus. The sequence continues at coordinate 132,428,158 of NC_072447.2, read as the reverse complement.
GTTGTTTAAGGAATTATTATTTCCATTTTATGTTTCTTTTCAGGCAAAACTAATCCTAACCAGAAATTACCTGATAAAATTAATTTTTGTCCGAAAAAAACTATTCCTATCTCACTTGAGGATTAAGTGTGATAATAAACAATTATCACACTGTTTCAACATAGGGCACTTGCACAATATATATCTAATCTTAATAGGAACTCACCTTGGTAGTAGAGGGAGTTTGGGTCCATCAACCTGGTGCAGGAATAATACTAGGTTGTGTAGAGAGGGACCCCCAAGTGCATTGTGATAGGTTGACACTCATATAGGCTTCTGACATACTCCTTTGGGACAAATATCAGAGTCTAAGGGAAAGGGGACTCCCATGTATCTGAAATGTACCAGCACATTCTGGTGTAGTATTCTGTATGAGACTAAGAGCAGCAATACAGAAGAGGCCTTCTGCTGCAGTGGTGGTCATGGCACTAGCAGCATCATAAAGGTGGAGTGTTATGACAGGAAACAGCAGTAGAGTCTTTGGGCAGTGACAACGGGCTAGGCTCCAGAGAGTGTGGTCAGGACCAGGCATGCAGGAATTATGTGGAAATAAGGCCTAAGACAGAAGTTGCAAGACACCCTGATGATCCTTCCTCACCTATCCTCCACTATAGCCAACTAGAGCCAGAAGAAGGGATTTGGATGGGGCTACAGTTCCTCCAATTCTACAAGTGGGAACTGAGCCACAGGACTGTTTCATTACTGTTTCTTTGTGTATGATTGTATTCTGCCCTAGCCAGGTGGTCTGGGCAATACCTGTTGCTCATAAATCCATGAGTGATAAACTGAAAATAAACCATGGAAAGTTGGAATGTTTCTGTGGATCTGTAACCTCTGAAGTTAAGGGCATGAAAAATAATTGCCACACCCCTACAGCTTACTACAGAGGCATCTGTCCTCCGCAGTGGAATTCTGATGTAACTGATTTACTGAAGAATATTAAGTTATTTGGGGCATTAACTTGTAAAGGTTTTATGTTTTCCAAACGTTGATTCCAACATTACTTTGTTGAATTCCCTTTTCAAAATTCATAACCTTCTGGTCCTTTTCAGTTATCAAAATTTAGTCCATTACAAAATTCCAATGTCTTATCAGATTCGAAGATTGCTCCTTACCGTGTTGCTTTCTAGATAGGTGGGTAGGAGTATTAGGTGTAGATGCAGGGGTATGATATTCTCTATTCTTCTCCCCCCTCCTTCTTGTAAGTTAGCTCCCTGGCGTTACTTTCTAGCTCGTCTGTTAGGGGTAGGGAGATTGCTCCTGGCCTCACTCTGGTTAGATTTGTTTCCAGCTCTTGCTGGTAGCTTCTGCTGTTGGGCTACCCTCTGTGTACATAGGTGGCATATGTGGCTTTCACAGGAGTGGTGGCTAGCTTCATTTGCAGTGTTCACTGTTACTGAGGACACTGTCAAAGAGGAGCAGCCTGGTTTCTCTCAGTCATTCCCAAAATTCCAAATGTCCAATCCCTTCCCTAGATGGGTTGCCATGACTATCAGCCCTCAAGCTGCCTGGGTAGCATGAAGGCTTTTACTCTTCTAGTCTGTGCTCCTGTATGTGGAGTCAGAACTGCTATGATCCTTTTCTGTGACTTTTAAGGGCAGTAGGGATCAGGAGTTCAGTTTTATCCTGTTCTTCTCCAGGTTACATTATACTATAGCCCTTTCATGCCCTGCTGGAATGGTCTACTACAGCAAGTATCCTGCCTTCAGAAATCTCCAGGTGAGAAGCAGGCCCAGCCTCAATATTTACACACACTCACCTGCCTTTACAGAACATATATCATTCTCTCTTAAGTATTATCTCTTTATTCCACTCAAAGGTATCTTTGAGTAAATCTTCAGGGTCTCCAGGGTCATGAGTATACCGCTAGGGAGCAAGATGCCAGTCTTCTTTTCTAACAGGCTCTCCCAAATCTATGAGAGATTATCTTGAGGCTCACCCCTACCTCATTTGGCTTTGGTGGTGGAGAGGAAAACCTCTTCTTCTTTTGCAACAGGCTGAAAACTCTAATAGCTTCCTCCCCTCCTCCAGGTCTCAGGGGAGTAGACTGGACGTGGAGAGTGATAGAGGATAGATGAAGACAGTAGGTCCAGTAAGCCTTGTGGAAAATATCTGGTCCCATTTATTGGTGGCTCTCTTTGGAATATGAGAGAGTCTAGGCTACAAGACACTTCAAGTCTGGAGTTCAAATCTTAGCTCTTCCACTTAGAAACTATGTGTCAGCTCACAGAGTGCCTGAGTTCAAATCCTTGCTCTTCCACTTACAAACTGTATGTCACTGGGCAACTCACTTATATTTTTGGGCCTCAGTTTTCTCGTCTCTAAGATGGAGATAGTAGTAGTAACTATATCATAGAGTTATTGTGAGGATTAATTGGATTAGGGTTGTAAAATATTTAATACAAAGCCTGGTACATAATAAATGCCATGCAAGTGTTCATTGTTTATTATCATTCTTACTTTTTTTTGTCTTCAGCTTTGGACCATCGTCACCAATTTTGCAGTAATAGAAGTCCCCTTCCGCATTCTGTTATGTTTGATGGATGAATCATGAAACCAGCCTAAGAGAAAGGAAAGACATTTGGAATCGCTTATGATAACACTTCTAGTTACTATAAGCTGAGCGAAGCAAAGCTGGAGTTGAGCAAAGAAACAAACACACTGTACCTACTTGAATGTCTCATTAAATGTATTGGGAAAGTAAACCTGGGTGGGTCATTGGCTCATCCATCTCTAGTTAGTAAATCAAGCAGACTTTCCTTCTGACAGAGGAGATGCTGTGTCAGAGGAATGTGCTCATTCAAATTAGGAGCCAACACATTCTTAGTAAGTGTTCCACATGCAATAAAGTGAATTACTGTGCTGCGTAAGCTCTGGAAGGATTTTTCTAACTTTCCACTGGATAGAAAAGCTTGTTTTATTAATATATTGAATAACAGCATTGTGTAAACAACTCATACTTTTTAGATTTACTCCTGTTAAAGAATGCCATAGTTAAGTGCTTGGAATTGACACTTGAAAATGAAATACTGCTGCAAATAATGGGGAAATTGTAGATGTATTTTATACCTCTCCTTTCCAAATCAAAAGGTCTCATAAATACAGTCTCTAAAAGTGTCAGTGGGGGAGTTAACATAACTGTACAAGCAATAAGCCTGACCTTTCAGTGTAATTTATTTTCGATTTGCTCAATCCTTTTTTATTAAAACTAGCACATCTGAAGCAGAATTAAATCCTATTATAACAGGTGTGTGATCATATCAGGTTCTCCCTGCCACCAGCCCACTTTATTAAAAGTTACTTTGTTTCAAGGAGGATAACCTGATCAGGGCAGTGGGATACCTTTGGAAGGATAGAGTGGCAGGAGAAGGATGGTTTTATTTTCCTGTGAACAACCGCTTTTACCAGTGAAATCAAAGAATATTTATGAGCATTATTTCATGTTTGAAAAGCCGTCGTAGGACGTTAATAGCTCCTCTGTGTTTATAAAGGTTATTTCTCTCTGGGGTTATTTAGACCCAGGGACAAAGAGGGCTATCAAGTTGTTCTGTATCATAATCCATACATTACTGGCCTGTAATCATTTTCATGGGTAGCATTCTTAGTCTAGTGACCATTAGGAGAGTACAAACCCCTTTGAAATACTACTGAGATACAGATCCACTTGGTAGAAACTTGCTTTCAGTTTTCGGCCTATCTCATGGAACCTAATTCTACTAGGTCCTTGAAGAAGATTTAGAATTTTAAAAATCACCCCATTTACTGGTGGTTTAACCTGTTTCCTCTTGGTTTCATCTTTTGGTTTCTATCTCCTTTTCTCTGCCTGCTTATCTCATTATCCAGTTCAATTTCTATCTCCTCTGGGATCCTGAAACATCCCTTCCCACAGTGACCTCTTTCCTCTTCCCAAATCTGACCACTTATAGTTCATATACATCAACTGAGCACTGACCTGAATGAATTTGTCCTAACTCTTCTGTCAAACTGAGAACTAGAGGGCAGAAAGTCAAGGCAGTCTAATTTCCAGACCTTTATAGTGAATTGGAGGACATATTGGGGCTGACATATTGGGGCTGGTCAAAATAAAATATATGACCACAAGGTGGCAGTAGCACACAACAAGTTTTATTTAGGTGCCACTTTGACAGGTTTGCAGGGTTAGGCAAAAGTCCCTCACAGTATGAGACCTTCCAAAGGCCATGGTACAGGGGCCACCACCCAGAAAGGCAGAGACTTTAACCTTAGCTATAGAAACATGGTTACTGGTGCATGTCTACTGTTGATTGGTTGACATTCTGAGGCATGAGCCTATCACTTATGGGTTAGCTTTCAGAAGCATAATTACTAGTACAAAGTGTCGCTGACTAAAGAATGTATTGAAAACTGGCAGAGATTACTTGTTGCTATAGCAATAAAATAAAATAAAATAAAATAGATCTTTTCTTAGGAGAATAAGAGTTTTCTATTCTCAACACCTAGCACCTTAGCACAGTATTTTGCAAGCAGGGAGCACTCAGTAAATACTTGCCGAATAAAAGAGCAGCATATGTGTATCATTTGAAAACATATTGCCTTCTAGTCTCCCTAGTGTCAATGCTTCTACCTAGGGTTTAAACGTGGAGAGAATAATAGCATCTACCCTGTGTCCTTATCTTTTTTTTTTATTTCTATACAAAGCACTTGATCCTTACTTTACTCTCTAAGGCCAGGAAGAAAAGAAATATTTACAAATATTTCTATTTGTAAATGAGAGGTGAAGTAAAATATCTAGAGTCACACAGTGTTGGATCTTTGGACTCTACATTTCTTGGCCTCTATTATTATTATTATTTGTGGGAGACGAGAGTTTTATTATTACTCAAATCAGTATCCCTGATCATTTGGGGGATCAGAGTTTTTAAGGATAATTTGGTGGGTAGGGGAAGATCAGTGAGTTGAGAGTGCTGATTCGTTGGGCTGGAGATGAAATCATGGGGAATTGAAGCTGTCCTCTTGCTCTGAGTCAGTTCCTGTGGGGGAGGTGGGGGTAAAGGGAAGTGTTAGGCCAATAAAACAGAGATTGCCATCTGGTATGCAGAAATACTAGTCTTCTTATCCTCAGGTGGGGCAGGGCTGGCAGTGGCCAGAGCCCTGGAAAATTGTTCTGGCTGCAAGCAACTTACCTGTTTTTCTTAGTGTGTTGACAATTAGTATCATTTTCTATTTGTGTCCTGATGTGAAAATGTGGGAAGCACTGCACAGAAGTGCCATTTAGTGCATATGTGGGTCTGTATGTAATACTCCATGAAATACCACCTTACATCGTATTGTTATGTGAGAGTTTTCAGAGTGCTTCAATGCACATCATAGTCACATTTACTTTTCAAATTAAGCCTGTCATGCAGACAGGGTAGTGAACAGTATTATTTAAATCTACATTTTAAAAAAGACAGTTTTGAAGTGAAAAGAGAAAAAAACCTTAATTTTCTATCTCAATCATTCTTAAAATTTTAATAATTAAAAATAAACATTTTATCAAACATAATTAAAATAATATGTGACAATTTTATGTGCTGACTAGACTGGACTGAAAGATGCCTATATATGTGGTTAAACATTATTTTTGGATGTGCCTGTTGTGGTGTTTCCAGAAGAAATTAGCATTTAAATTGGTGAACTGAATAAAGCAGATGGCTGCCCCCAATGTGGGTGGGCATCATCTAATCTCTTGAGGACCAAAACAGAACAAAAATGCTTGAGTTAGGACATTGATCTGCTGCCCTTGGTGCTCCTGGTTCTCAGGCCTTCAGACTTGGACTGGAATCGACACCATCAACTCTCTGGCTCTCAGGTCTTCAAACTACACTACTGGCATTCTTGGGTCACCAGCTTTCAGATGGCAGATCATGGGACTTCTAAGCCTTCATAATCACATAAGCCAACATCTTATAGTAAATCTCTTTATATCTATATCTATATCTATATCTATATCTATATCTATATCTATATCTATATCTATATCTATCTATCTATCTAATCTATCTATCTATCTATCTATCATCTATCTAGCTAGCTAGCTAGCTAGCTATCTAAACTAGATAGATATATACAGATATAATATGTAAATCTCTCTTTCTCGCTTTATATGTATCTCCATACTTTTGGTTCTATTTTCTGGAGAACTCTGACTAATACAGATTTTTGTACCAAGAGTGATTCTAGAGGAACAGAATTCTAAGGATGAGTTTTCTGAATTGGCTCTGGAATTTTGGGATTGGCTTTTAAATTTTGTTAGATTTAAAGATGCTAATGACTCTATTTCCAGTAGTAAAGAGAGCATTGATAGTTCATGCATGATCTGGCAATGGAGATAAACAAAAAAGTCTGCGTTGGATACTCCAAGTCAACCACTCATAAAAAGAAAGCAGCTGGGTGAATTGTACATACCTTTGGAATATTTTTGGGAGATATTTGACAACCAACAAATCTAATAAGGTTGGCTGGTTGGTCCTAATATCCTTGGACAAAGTGGTGAAAGAAAAGCATGGGCTCAGGGACTCATATTCTCAACTAAAGCTCCATAAACAATGTGAAGGCTTTTTTTTTTTAATTATTATACTTCAAGTTCTAGGGTACATGTGCACAACGTGCAGGTTTGTTACATATGTATACATGTGCCACTTTGGTGTGCTGCACCCATTAACTCATCATTTACATTAGGTATATCTCCTAGTGCTATCTCTCCCCCCTCCCCCCACCATGACAGGCCCTGGTGTGTGATGTTCCCCATCCTGTGTCCAACTGTTCACATTGTTCAATTCCCACCTATGAGTGAGAACATGTGGTGTTTGGTTTTCTGTCCTTGCGATAGTTTGCTGAGAATGATGGTTTCCAGCTTCATCCATGTCCCTACAAAGGACATGAACTCATCCTTTTTTATGGCTACATAGTATTCCATGGTGTATATGTGCCACATTTTCTTAATCCAGTCTATCATTGATGGACATTTAGGTTGGTTCCAAGTCTTTGCTATTGTGAATAGTGCCACAATAAACATACGTGAGCATGTGTCTTTATAGCAGCATGATTTATAATCCTTTGGGTATATACCCAGTAATGGGATGGCTGGGTCAAATAATATTTCTAGTTCTAGATCCCTGAGGAATCGCCACACTGCCTTCCACAATGATTGAACTAGTTTACACTCCCACCAACAGTGTAAAAGTGTTCCTATTTCTCCCCATCCTCTCCAGCACCTGTTGTTTCCTGGCTTTTTAATGAACGCCATTCTAACTGGTGTGAGATGGTATCTCATTGTGGTTTTGATTTGCATTTCTCTGATGGCCAGTGATGATGAGCATTTTTTCATGTGTCTTTTGGCTGCATAAATGTCTTCTTTTGAGAAGTGTCTGTTCATATCCTTCACCCACTTTTTGATGGGGTTGTTTGATTTTTTTCTTGTAATTTTGTTTAAGTTCATTGTAGATTCTGGATATTAGCCCTTTGTCAGATGGGTGGATTGTAAAATTTTTCTCCCATTCTGTAGGTTACCTGTTCACTCTGATGGTAGTGTCTTTTGCTGTGCAGAAGCTCTTTAGTTTAATTAGATCCCATTTGTCAATTTTGGCTTTTGTTGCCATTGCTTTTGGTGTTTTAGTCATGAAGTCCTTGCCCATGCCTATGTCCTGAACCGTATTGCCTAGGTTTTCTTCTAGGGTTTTTATGGTTTTAGGTCTAACATTTAAGTCTTTAATCCATCTTGTCTTTAATCCATCTTGAATTAATTTTTATATAAGGGATCCAGTTTCAGCTTTCTACATATGGCTAGCCAGTTTTCCCAGCACCATTTATTAAGTAGGGAATCCTTTCCCCATTTCTTGTTTTTGTCAGGTTTGTCAAAGATCAGATGGTTGTGGATGTGTTGTGTTATTTCTGAGCTTCTGTTCTGTTCCATTGGTCTATATCTCTGTTTTGGTACTGGTACCATGCTGTTTTGGTTACTGTAGCCTTGTAGTATAGTTTGAAGTCAGGTAGCGTGATGCCTCCAGCTTTGTTCTTTTGGCTTAGGATTGTTTTGGCAATGCGCGCTCTTTTTTGGTTCCATATGAACTTTAAAGTAGTTTTTTCCAATTCTGTGAAGAAAGTCATTGGTAGCTTGATGGGGATGGCATTGAATCTATAAATTACCTTGGGCAGTATGGCCATTTTCACAATATTGATTCTTCCTACCCATGAGCATGGAATGTTCTTCCATTTGTTTGTGTCCTCTTTGATTTCATTGAGCAGTGGTTTGTAGTTCTCTTTGAAGAGGTCCTTCACGTCCCTTGTAAGTTGGATTCCTAGGTATTTTAGTTTCTTTGAAGCAATTGTGAATGGGAGTTCACTCATGATTTGGCTCTCTGTCTCTTATTGGTGTATAAGAATGCTTGTGATTTTTGCACATTGATTTTGCATCCTGAGACTTTCCTGAAGTTGCCTATCAGCTTAAGGAGATTTTGGGCTGGGACGATGGGGTTTTCTAGATATACAATCATGTCATCTGCAAACAGGGACAATTTGACTTCCTCTTTTCCTAATTGAGTACCCTTTATTTCCTTCTCCTGCCTGATTGCCCTGGCCAGAACTTCCAATACCATGTTGAATAGGAGTGGAGAGAGAGGGCATCCCTGTCTTGTGCCAGTTTTCAAAGGGAGTGCTTCCAGCTTTTGCCCATTCAGTATGATATTGGCTGTGGGTTTCTCATAAATAGCTCTTATTATTTTGAGATACGTCCCATCAATACCTAATTTATTGAGAGTTTTTAGCATGAAGTGTTGTTGAATTTTTTCAAAGGCCTTTTCTCCATCTATTGAGATAATCATATGGTTTTTGTCGTTGGTTCTGTTTATATGCTGGATTACGTTTATTGATTTGCATATGTTGAACCAGCCTTGCATCCCAGGGTTGAAGCCCACTTGATCATGGTGGATAAGCTTTTTGATGTGCTGTTGGATTCGGTTTGCCAGTATTTTATTGAGGATTTTTGCATCGATGTTCATCAGGTATATTGGTCTAAAATTCTGTTTTTTTGTTGTGTCTCTGCCAGGCTTTGGTATCAGGATGATGCTGGCTTCATAAAATGAGTTAGGGAGGATTCCCTCTTTTTCTATTGATTGGAATAGTTTCAGAAGGAATGGTACCAGCTCCTCCTTGTACCTCTGGTAGAATTCGGCTGTGAATCCATCTGGTCCTGGACTTTTTTTGGTTGGTAAGCTATTAATTATTGCCTCAATTTCAGAGCCTGTTACTGGTCTATTCAGAGATTCAACTTCTTCCTGGTTTAGTCTTGGGAGGGTGTATGTGTTCATGAATTTATCCATTTCTTCTAGATTTTCTAGTTTATTTTTGTAGAGGTGTTTGTAGTATTCTCTGATGGTAGTTTGTATTTCTGTGGGATTGGTGGTGATATCCCCTTTATCATTTTTTATTGCATCTATTTGATTCTTCTCTCTTTTCTTCTTTATTAGTCTTTCTAGCAGTCTATCAATTTTTTTGGTCTTTTAAAAAAATCAGCTCCTGGATTCATTGATTTTTTGAAGGGTTTTTTGTGTGTCTATCTCCGTCAGTTCTGCTCTCATCTTAGTTATTTCTTGCCTTCTGCTGGCTTTTGAATGTGTTTGCTCTTGCTTCTCTAGTTCTTTTAATTGTGATGTTAGGGTGTCAAGTTTAGATCTTTCCTGCTTTCTCTTGTGGGCATTTAGTGCTATAAATTTTCCTCTACACACTGCTTTGAATGTGTCCTAGAGATTCTGGTATGTTGTGTCTTTGTTCTCATTGGTTTCAAAGAACATCTTTATTTCTGCCTTCATTTTGTTATGTACCCATTAGTCATTCAGGAGCAGGTTGTTCAGTTTCCACGTAGTTGAGCAGTTTTGAATGAGTTTCTTAATCCTGAGTTCTAGTTTGATTGCACTGTGGTCTAAGAGATGGTTTGTTATAATTTCTGTTCTTTTACATTTGCTGGGGAGTGTTTTACTTCCAACTAAGCAGTTAATTTTGGAATAAGTGCGATGTGGTGCTGAGAAGAATGCATATTCTGTTGATTTGGGGTGGAGAGTTCGGTAGATGTCTATTAGGTCTGCTTGGTGCAGAGCTCAGTTCAATTCCTGGATATCCTTGTTTACTTTCTGTCTCATTGATCTGTCTAATGTTGATGGTGGGGTATGAAATTCCCCCATTATTATTGTGTGGGAGTCTAAGTCTCTTTGTAGGTCTCTAAGGACTTGCTTTATGAATCTGGGTGCTCTTGTATTGGGTGCATATATATTTAGGATAGTTAGCTCTTCTTGTTGAATTGATCCCTTTACCATTATGTAATGGCCTTCTTTGTCTCTTTTGATCTTTGTTGGTTTAAAGTCTGTTTTATCAGAGACTAGGATTGCAACCCCTGCCTTTTTTTGTTTTCCATTTGCTTGGTAGATCTTCCTCCCTTTATTTTGAGCCTGTGTGTGTCTCTGCATGTGAAATGGGTTTCCTGAATACAGCACACTGATGGGTCTTGACTCTATCCAATTTGCCAGTCTGTGTCTTTTAATTGGGGCATTTAGCCCATTTACATTTAAAGTTAATATTGTTATGTGTGAATTTGATCCTGTCATTATGATGTTAGCTGGTTATTTTGCTTGTTAATTGATGCAGTTTCTTCCTAGCCTCCATGGTCTTTACAATTTGGCATGTTTTTGCAGTGGCTGATACCGGTTGTTCCTTTCCATGTTTAGTGCTTCCTTCAGGAGCTCTTTTAGGGCAGGCCTGGTGGTGACAAAATCTCTCAGCATTTGCTTGTCTGTAAAGTATTTTATTTCTCCTTCCCTTATGAAGCTTAGTTTGGCCGAATATGAAATTATGGGTTGAAAATTCTTTTCTTTAAGAATGTTGAATATTGGCCCCCACTCTCTTCTGGCTTGTAGAGTTTCTGCCGAGAGATCTGCTGTTAGTCTGATGGGCTTCCCCTTGTGGGTAACCCGACATTTCTGTCTGGCTGCCCTTAACATTTTTTCCATCATTTCAACTTTGGTGAATCTGACAATTATGTGTCTTGGAGTTGCTCTTCTCGAGGAGTATCTTTGTGGCATTCTCTGTATTTCCTGAATTTGAATGTTGGCCTGCCTTGCCAGATTGGGGAAGTTCTCCTGGATAATATCCTGCAGAGTGTTTTCCAACTTAGTTCCATTCTCCCCATCACTTTCAGATACACCAATCAGACGTAGATTTGGTCTTTTCACATAGTCCCATATTTCTTGGAGGCTTTGTTCGTTTCTTTTTACTCTTTTTTTCTCTAAACTTCTCTTCTCGCTTCATTTCATTCATTTGATCTTCCATCACTGATACCCTTTCTTCCAGTTGATTGAATCGGCTACTGAGGCTTGTGCACTCGTCACGTGTTTCTCCTGCCTTGGTTTTCACCTGCATCAGGTCCTTTAAGGACATCTCTGCATTGGTTATTCTAGTTAGCCATTCATCTAAGTTTTTTTCAAGGTTTTTAACTTCTTTGCCATGGGTTCGGACTTCCTCCTTTAGCTCGGAGTAGTTTGATCATCTGAAGCCTTCTCTCAACTCATCAAAGTCATTCTCCGTCCAGCTTTGTTCCGTTGCTGGTGAGGACCTGCGTTCCTTTGGAGGAGGAGAGGTGCTCTGATTTTTAGAGTTTCCAGTTTTTCTGCTCTGTTTTTTCCCCATCTTTGTGGTTTTATCTACCTTTGGTCTTTGATGACGGTGACATACAAATGGGGTTTTGGTGTAGATGTTCTTTGTGTTTGTTAGTTTTCCTTCTAACAGTCAGGACCCTCAGCTGCAGGTCTGTTGGAGTTTGCTGGAGGTCCACTCCAGACCCTGTTTGCCTGGGTATCAGCAGTGGAGGCTGCAGAACAGCGGACATTGGTGAACAGCAAATGTTGCTGCCTGATCGTTCCTCTGCAAGTTTTGTCTCAGAGGAGTACCCAGCCGTGTGAGGTGTCAGTCTGCCCCTATTAGGGGGTGCCTCCCAGTTAGGCTACTCGGGGGTCAGGGACCCACTTGAGGAGACAGTCTGTCCATTCTCAGATCTCCAGCTGCATGCTGGGAGAACCACTACTCTCTTCAAAGCTGTCAGACAGGGACATTTAAGTCTGCAGAGGATTCTGCTGCCTTTTTTTGGCTATGCCCTGCCCCCAGAGGTGGAGTCTACAGAGGCAGGCAGGCCTCCTTGAGCTGTGGTGGGCTCCACCCAGTTTGAGCTTCCCAGCCGCTTTGTTTACCTACTCAAGCCTCGGCAATGGAGGGCACCCCTCCCCCAGCCTTGCTGCCACCTTGCAGTTTGATCTCAGACTGCTGTGTTCTTTTCTGGTGTCGTTTTCAATTTCTTTCATCAATTTTTTTTTTACTTTTCATTATACAGATTGTTCTCTTCTTTGATGAAGTTAATTCCTGTGTATTTAATTTTATGTGTGGCTATTGTAAGTAGAATGATTTTTTAAATTTATTTTTCAGGTTGTTCCCTGTTGGCATATAGAAATGCTATAGATTTGTGTATGTTGATTTTGTATCCTGCAGCTTTAAACAATTTATTTATGTGTTCTGAGTGTTTTTTGGTGGAGTCTTTATATTTTTCCAAATATAAGATCATATCATCTGCAAACACTGATAATTTGTCTTCTTCCATTCCAATTTGAATGCCGTTTATTTCTTTCTCTTGATGGATTATGCTGGCTAGAACTTCCAGCACTTTATAAGAGTGGTGAAAGTGGGCATCTTCGTTGTGTTCCAGATCATAGAGAAAAGGCTTTCATATTTTTCCATTCAGTATTATAGTAGATGTGGGTCTGACATATATGGCTTTTATTATGTTGAGGTATGTTCATTCTATACCCAGTTTTTTTCAGGATTCTTACCGTGAAGGTATTTTGAATTTTATCAAATGTCTTTTCAGCATCAAGTGAAATGATCGTATGATTTTAGCCTTAATTCTGTTGATATGATGAATCACATTGACTGATTTGTACCTGTCAAAACCTTTTTGCATCCCAGCAATAAATCTCACTTGGTCATGATGAATGATCTTTCTAATGTATTCTTTAATTTGATTTGCTGGAATTTTGTTGGGGATTTCTGCATCAGTATCCATCAGACATATTGGCCTGTAGGTTTTTTTTTTTTTCTAAAGTGTCTGTCTGGTTTTGGTATCAGGGTAAAACAGGCCTTTTAGAATGACTTTGAAAGCATTTCCTTCTCCATTTTTTGGAATAGTTTGAGTAGGATTGGTATTAGTTCTTCTTTAAATGTTTGGTAGAATTCAACAGTGAAGCCATCAAGTCCTAGGCTTTCCATTACTGGGAGACTGCTTATTACGGTTTTATCTTATTACATGTTATTGGTTTACTCAGGTTTTTGATATCTTCATGCAAACTTGGTAGGTTGTATAGGTAAGTATTTATGCATTTCAGGGAGATTTTCCAATTTATTGACATACAGTTTCCCATAGTCACCACAATAATCCTTTGAATTTTTGCAGTATTAGCCTGTAATGTCTCCTTTTAATTTCGGATTTTATTTATCTCAATCTTCTCTCCTTTTTCTTCCTTAGTCTGGCTACAGGTTTATCAGTTTTGTATAGCTTTTAAAAAAAACCTAACTTTTTGTTTCTTTGATAGTGTTTTGATTTTCTTCATTTTACTTTCATTTATTTCTGCTCCGGTCTTTTATTATTTCTTTTGTTCTACCAATTTTGGGTTCAGTTTGAGCTTATTTTTCTATTTTTTGAAGATGAGTCATAAAATTATTTGCAGGTGTTCCTCTTTTTTAATATAGGCACTTATAGCTATAAACTTCCCTCTTAATACTGCTTTTGCTGTATCCCATAGGTTTTGGTATGTTGTGTTTCCATTATCATTTATTTTGAGAAATTTTTCAATTTAGTTTTTAATTTCTTCATTGACCTGCGGGTCATTCAGGAGCATTTTTTTTTTTAATTCTATGTATTTGTATAATTTTCAAAGTTCCCCTTGTTATTTTCCAGTTTTTTTTTTTTTGGTGGTCAGAGAAGAAGTTTGATATTATTTCAATTTATTTGAATGTTTTAAGACTTGTTTTATGACCTAACATATATTCTATCCTTGAGAATGATCCATGTGCTGGATAAAAGAAGGTGTATTCTGCAGTCCTTGGAAGAAGTGTCTTGTAAATGTCTGTTGGATCCATTTGGTCTATAATGTAGATTCAGTGTGATGTTTCTGTGTTGATTTTATGTCTGGAAGAACTGTCGAATGCTGAAAGTAGGGTGTTGAAGCCTGCAGCCATTATGGTATTGGGACCTATCTCTCCCATTCGTTCTCTTAATATTTCCTTTATATACCTTGGTGCTCCAGGGTTGGGTGCACATATATGTAAAGTTGTTATATCCTCTTGTTGAACTGATCCCTTCATTATTATATAGTGACTTTTTTCTCCTCTTACGTTTTTTGTCTTGAAATCTATTTTGTTTGCTATGAATATAGCTAATCCTGCTTCTTTTTGGTTCCACTGGCATGGAGCATCTCTTTCCATCCCTTTATTTTCAGTCGATGTGTGTCTTTAGAGGTGAAGTGTGTTTCTGGTAGGCAACAGATCAATATGTCTTGTTTTTTCATACATTCAGCCAGTCTGTGTCTTTTAATGGAAGAGTTTAGCCCATTTACATTCAATGTTACTATTGATAAGTAAGAACTTACTCCTGTCATTTTGATTTTTATGTTCAGATGGTTTTGTGATCTTATCTTCCTTCTTTCTTTCCTTCCTGTCTTTTCTCAGTGAGGATGATTTTTCTGTGGTTATATGATTTAGTTCTTTGCCTTTTATTTTTTGTGCATACATTGCATATTCTTTAGTTTGAGGTTACCTTGAGGCTTGCAAATAATATCTTACAAACCATTATTTTTAATCTGATATTTACTTAAGACTATTTTCACAAACAAACAACAAACAAAAATAAAACTAATAAAGCTGCACCTTAACTTTGTCCCACTGCTTTTTAATTTTTTGTTGTTTCTCTTTGTATCTTATTGTGTTGACTATGTCTTGAAAAGTTGTGCTTTTTATTTTTGATTGGTTTATCCTTTAGTCTTTCTACTTAGAATAAGAGCAGTTTACACACTACAGTTACTTTGTTATAATATTCCGTTTTTCTGTGTACTTACAATGACCACTGAGTTTTGTACCTTCAGTTGATTACTTATTGTTCAGTACCATCCTTTTCTTTCTGATTGAAATACTCCTTGTAACATTTCTTGTAGGACAGGGCTGATGTTGATGAAATCCCTCAGCTTTCAATTCTCTGGGACCATTTTATTTTCTCCTTCATGTTTGAAGGATAGTTGTTTCAGATATATTATTCTAAGGTTAAAAATTTTTTCTTTCAGCCCTTTAAATATGTCACGCCACTCTCTCCTGGCATGTAAGGTTTCCACTGAAAAGTTTGCTGCCACACATATTGGAGCTCCACTGGATGTTATTTGTTTCTCTTATCTTGATGCTTTAAGAACAATTATTTATCCTTGATTTTTGGGAGTTTCATATTGAATGACTTGAAGTAGCCTTCTTTGAGTTAAGTCTGCTTGGTGTTCTATAACATTCTTGTACTTGGATATTTGTATCTTTCTCTAGGTTTGGGAAGTTCTGTATTATTATCGCTTTGAAGAAACTTTCTACTCATGTGTTTCTATACCTCCTCCTTAAGGCCAATAACTCTTAGATTTGTCCTTTTGAAGCTATTTTCTAGATCCTGTAGGCATGCTTCATTGCTTTCTACTCAGTTTTTCTTTTGTCTTTTGTGACTGTATATTTTCAAATATCCTGTCTTCAAGCTTATTAATTCTATCTTTTGCTTGATTGATTCTGCTATTGAGAGATTCTGCATCCTGTCACTTGCATTTTTCAGCTCCAGAATTTCTGCTTGATTCATTTTAATTATTTGAAACTTGTTAACTTATCTGATAGAATTCTGAATTCTTCTCTGTGTTACATTGAATTTCTTTGAGTTTTATCAACCCACCTTTTTTTTTTTTTTTTGAGTCAGAGTTTCACTCTTGTTGCCCATGCTGTACTGCAATGGCGTGGTCTTGGCTCCCTGCAACCTCTGCCTCCTGGGTTCAAGCAATTCTCTGGCTTCAGCCTCCTCAGTAGCTGGGATTACAGGCATGAGCCACCACGCCTAGTTAATTTTCTATTTTTAGTGGAGATGGGGTTTCACCATGTTGGTCAGGCTGGTCTTGAACTCCTGACCTCAGGTGATCCACCTGTTTTGGCCTCCCAAAATGCTGGAATTACAGGCATGACCCAGTTATTCTGAATTTTCTGTCTGAAAGGTCACATATCTGTTTCTCCAGAATTGGTCCCTGTGGCTTATTTACTTCATTTGGTGAGGGTATGTTTTCCTGGATGGTGTTGATACTAGTAGATATTCTTCAGTGTCTGGTCATTGAAGAGTTAGTTACTTATCGTAGTCTTCACTGTCTGGACTTGTTTGTAACCATCCTTTCTGAGAATATTTTCCAGCTGTTTGCAGAGACTTGGGGCTTTTGTTTTAAGCTGTATCTGCTTTAGGGGGCACCCCAAGCCCAGTAATGCTGCAGTTCTTGCATACTTCTGGAGGTACCACCTTGAGGGTTTCAGAAAAGATCCAGGAGAAGTCTCTGGGTTATCAGGCAGAGACTCCTGTTCCCTTCCCCTACTTTCTCCCACACAAACTGTGTGTCTCTGTCTCCATGTTCTGAGCCACCTAAAGCTGGGGGTGGAGTGATACAGGCATTCTTGTATCCACAAACACTATGACTGTGCTAGGTCAGACCTGAAGCCTGCACAGAGCTGGATCTTGCCAAAGGCCTGCTGTAACCACTCCCTGGCTACTGCCTATATTTTCTCAAAGCCCTGAAGCTCTATAATCAGCAGGTGGCAAAGCTAGCCAGGCCTGTGTCCTTCCTTTCAGGGTAGTGAGTTCCCTCAGGTGGGTTCAGGGGTGTCATCCAGGAGTCAGGGATTAGAGATAAAGACCTGGTGTTCTATTGTATTGCAACTGAGCTTACACTCAAACCACAAGAAGCAGTTTTTCCCACACTTCCTTCCGTTTTTCAAAGGCAGGGGAGCCTCACCCTGTGGCATCCCCTACTACAGGCCATAGAGAGTACTGCAACACTACCACTGATGCTCCCTTAAGTCCCAAGGGTTCTTAAGTCAGCTCCTGGTGAATGCTGCCTGCACTGGGACTCACCCTTCAGGGCAGTGGGCACCTGTCTGGTCACGGGCATGTCCAGAAATGCTGTCCAGAAGTCAAGTCCTGGAATCGGGGACCCCAATAGCCTGCTTGTTACTCTATTCCCCTCTTACCATGCTGATACCTGAAGCCAGTATGTCTCAGAGGTTCACCCAAGGTCCTTGATGTAGTACCTGGGTATCTCTGCTGTCTATTCAGGAACCAAGGGCTATTCAGTTGGCCGGTGATTAATGCTGCCAGGGATTGGTCATTTCTTTCAAGGCAGCAGGTTTCTTTCTGGCCTAGGGTGTGTCTAGAAATGTTATCCAGGAGCTAGTGCCTGGAACAGGGGCTTCACAACCCTGACCAGTGCCCTGTCCTGCTGTAGTTGAGCTGGTATTCAAGATGCAAGAAAAAAAATGCTCCTCACTGTTCCATCTCCTCAAGTGGAAGGAGGGGGTCTTTTATGGAGCCACTAGCTGGGCAGTCTGGGGCTAGGGCAGGGGTGACACCAGCACTCACTTGGCTGCCTCAGCTTGTATCTCAGTAGGTCATGTGCACCCCTCCACATACCCGCCACAATCCACTGCCTCTGGGCCCAATTCTATGCTAGAACTCACCTACGAGTTACAGATATTATGGCCTAGACTGCCTTTAAGGTTTTCTGAGAAACCTGGAACAGTTTTTTAGCCCTTGGTGGCAAGGTTTGCAGAAACTCAAGTTCTGATTATTGGGATGGGTAATTGCCCTCTGGCTAGAGTTGGTTTAAATGATCCCTTCCCAGATGGGAATCAGCTAAGTTTGGTCTGGTTTTCCTTTCTCCTGTAAGAGACAGCACTGAGTTCAGTGCCTCACAACTGCTCTGCTCTTGCTCTTCCAGCTTCCAGAGATGCTCTGTACACCACACTGCCACTGTCTAGGGTAGGGAAGGGGTAAGTAAGTAAGTAAGGGGTAAGTAAGGTAGTAAGTTTCCCAGCTGAACATTTACATATTTAACAAACAAATATAGTGAATACTCTATGCCAGACATTACTCTAAGCACCTTATAAGACTTTATAAGGCTGCTCACATAAAGGAAATTTATTACTGTTTTCTTATTGAAATATAATATGTAATCAGTGACTCTACATTTTCATTTGGTTCTGCCTCTCCTGCTCCTTCCTCTCTTCATCCTTTCTACAATTATTATCAAGTGCATACTATGTATCTAATAGCCTCATACCCCATCCACCTTCCCTTTTGCAATACTATCCTCTGGTCTTCCATAAATAGCAGTGTGGTTCTCCTAATAAGGGCTAACTTTTCTCATATCCTATGGTCTGAGGCTTGTGAGAGGTAAACAACAGTGCAATATGGTGAAAACTGAATGTGAAATACGCCTCTTTATTTTTTAATTTTAATTTAATTTTAAGTTTCAGGATACATGTGCGGACGTGCAGGTTTGTTATGTAGGTAAACGTGTGCCATGGTGGTTTGCTGCATCTATCAACCAATCACCTAGGTATTGAGCCCCACATGTATTAGCTGTTTATCTTGATGCTCTCCCTTCTCCTGCCCCCCTGACAGGACCCAGTAACAGAAAACCAAGCAACACAGATTTTCACTTGTAAGTGGGAGCTGAATGTTGAGAACACATGGACACATGGAGAGGAACAACACACACTGAACACCTGTTGGTGGGGGTAGAGGGAGGGAGAGCATTAGGAAGAATAGCTAATGGATGCTGGGCTTAGTACTTAGGTGATGGGATGATCTGTGTAGCAAACCAATGTGGCACACATTTACCTATGTAACAAACTTGCACATGTACCCCTGAACTTAAAATAAAAGTTGAAGAAACAAAAAGAAAAAAAGAAACATTAAAAGAAAATGTGGCACATATACACCATGGAATACTATGCAGCCATAAAAAAGGATGAGTTCATGTCCTTTGTAGGGACATGGATGAAACTAGAAACCATCATTCTCAGCAAACTATTGCAAGGACAAAAAACCAAACACCGCATGTTCTCACTCATAGGTGGGAATTGAACAGTGAGAACACATGGACACAGGAAAGGGAA
The DNA here is from genome assembly GCF_028878055.3 of Symphalangus syndactylus. NCBI lineage: Eukaryota > Metazoa > Chordata > Mammalia > Primates > Hylobatidae > Symphalangus > Symphalangus syndactylus. Next base: position 132,408,841 of record NC_072447.2, on the reverse strand, counting down.
CTGTTGTGGGGTGCGGGGAGTGGGGAGGGATAGCATTAGGAGATATACCTAATGCTAAATGACTAGTTAATGGGTGCAGCACACCAACATGGCACATGTATACATATGTAACAAACCTGCACATTGTGCACATGTACCCTAAAACTTAAAGTATAATAATAAAAAAACCCCAATTTTTGTTTCACTGATTTTTTAAATTGCTTTTTGCATTTCAATTTCATTTATATCTGCTGTGGTCTTTATTTTTTTTCTTCTACTAATTTTGGGTTTGGTTTCCTCTTGCTTTTCTAGTTCTTCAAGATGCATCATTAGACTGTTTATTTGAAGTTTTTCTTTTTTGACGTAGGCAGTTATAAGTATAAACTTTCCTCTTAGTGCTGCTTTTGCTGTATCCCATAGGTTTTGGTATATTGTGTTTTCATTATCATTTGTTTCAAGAAAATTTTCAATTTCCTTCTTAATTTCTTTATTGACCTAATGGTCATTCAGGAAGATACTGTTTAATTTCCATGTGTTTCCATGTACAGTTTCCAAATTTCCTCTTGTTATTGCTTTCTAGTTTTATTCCATTAGGGTCAGAGTAGATATTTGTTATTATTTCAGATTTTTTGAATGTTTTAAGATGTGTTTTTGTGACCTGACATGTGGTCTCTCCTTAAGAATTATCCATGTGCTGAGGAAAAGAATGTGTATTCCATAGCTCTTGATTGAAATGTTCTGTACATATCTATTAGATCCATTTGGTCTATAGTGCAGATTAAGTCTGGTGTTTGTTGGTTTTCTGTCTTGGAGATCTGTCCAATACTGAAAGTAGAGTGTTGAAGTCTCCAGCTATTATTGTTTTAGGGCCTATCTCTTTCTTCAGCTCTAATAATATTTCCTTTATATATCTGGCTGCTTCTGTGTTGGGTGCATACATATTTAAAATTGTTACATCCTCTTGCTTAATTGACTGTTTTATCATTATATGGTGACCTTTTTTGTCTCTTATAGTTTTTGTCTTGAAATCTATTTTGTCTGCTCTAAGTATAGTGACTCCTGCTCTTTTTTGGTTTCTGTTGTCATGGAATATCTTTTTCCATCTCTTTATTTTCAGTCTATGTGTGTCTTTATAGGTGAAGCATGTTTCTTGTAGGCAACAGATGAAAAGGTCTTGTTGTTTCATCCATTCGGCCAGTCTGTGTCTTTTGATTGGAGAGTTTAGTCCTTTTAGATTCAATGTTATTATTGATAAGTAAAGACTTACTTCTGCCATTTTGTTATTTGTTTTCTGATTATTTTGTGGTCTTCTCTTCCTTCTTTCTTTCATTCTTGTCTTCCTCTAGTGAAGATGATTTTCTCTGGTGATATGATTTGGTTTCTTGCTTTTTATTTTTTGTATCCATTGTATGTTTTTTGGTTTTAAGTTACCAGGAGACTTGCAAATACTATCTTGTAACCCATTATTTTAAGCTGATAACAACTTAACACTATTTGCATAAACAAACAAGCAAAAGGAAAACAAAAACTTGCCATAACTTTGTGCCCCTGCATTTTAACTTTTTGTTATTTCTATTTATATCTTATTGTACTATGTCTTGAAAAGTTGTTGTAATTATTTTTTATTGGTTCATCATTTAGTCCTTCTAATTAAGATAAGAGTAGTTTACACACCACAGTTACAGTGTTATAAACCAGTAAGTTTTGCCCCTTCAGATGATTGTTTATTGCTCATTAATGTCCTTTTCCTTCTATTTTTGTAGAGATGGGGTTTCACCATGTTTGTCAGGCTGGTCTTGAACTCCCGACCTCAAGTAATCCATCTGCCTCGGCCTCCCAAAGTGTTGGGATTACAGGTGTGAGCCACTACACCCAGCCAAAAATATATGGCAGTTTTCACCTTTTTTTTTTTCAGATGGAGTCTCGCTCTGTTGTCTAGGCTGGAGCGCAGTGACGCAATCTCAGCTCATTGCAACCTCTGCTTCCTGGGTTCAAGTGATTCTCCTGCCTCAGTCTCTGGAGTACCTGGGATTACAGGCATGTGCCACCATGCTTGGCAAATTTTTGTATTTTTTTTTTTTTATTTTTAGTAGAGAGGGGGTTTTGCTATTTTGGCCAGGCTGGTCTCGAACTCCTGGCCTCCAGTGATCCACCTGCCTTGGCCTCTTAAAGTAGTGGGATTACAGGCATGAGCTACCATGCTTGGCCCTTTTCTTTCTGATCGAGGTACTCTCCTTAACATTTCTTTTTTTTTTTTTTTTTTTTTTTTTTTGAGACGGAGTCTCGCTCTGTCGCCCAGGCTGGAGTGCAGTGGCGCAATCTCGGCTCACTGCAAGCTCCCCCTCCCGGGTTCACGCCATTCTCCTGCCTCAGCCTCTCCGAGTAGCTGGGACTACAGGCGCCCGCCACCACGCCCGGCTAATTTTTTCTATTTTTTAGTAGAGACGGGGTTTCACCATGGTCTCGATCTCCTGACCTCATGATCCGCCCGCCTCGGCCTCCCAAAGTGCTGGGATTACAAGCGTGAGCCACCGCGCCCGGCCCTTAACATTTCTTACAGGACAGGTCTAGTGTTGATGAAATCCCTCAGCTTTTGTTTGTCTGGGAAAGTCTTTATTTTCCCTCGTGTTTAAAAGATACTTTTGCCAGATATACTATTCTACGGTGTAAGTTTTTTTCCTTCATTTGGCAGTTTAAATATGTCATGCCACTCTCTCCTGGCCTGTCAGGCTTCCACTGAAAAGTCTGCTGCCAGATGTATTGGAGCTCCATTGTAGGTTTTTGGTTTCTTTTCTCTTGCTGCTTTTAGGATCCTTTTTTAATCCTTGACCTTTGGGAGTTTGATTCTTAAGTGCCTGGAGGTAGTCTTCTTTGTGTTAAATGTGCTTGGTGTTCTATAACTTTTTTGTACTTGTATATTGATATCTTTCTCTAGGTTGGGAAGTTCTCTGTTATAATCCTTTTGAATAAACTTTTTACCTCCATCTCTTTCTCTACCTTCTCTTTAAGACCAATAACTGTTAGACTTGCCCTTTTGAGGCTATTTTCTAGATCCTGTAGTAGTGCTTCATTTTTTAGATTCTTTTTTTTCTTTTATCTTCTCTGACTGTGTATTTTCAAATAGGCTTTCTTCAAGCTCACTAATTTTTCTGCTTGATTAATTCTGCTATTAAAGGACTCTGGTGCTTTCTTCAGAATGTCAATTGCAATTTTTAGCTCCAGAACTTCTGCTTGATTCTTTTAAATTATTTCAGTCTCTGTTAAATTTATCTGATAGAATTCTGCATTTTTTTCTTTGTGTTTTCTTTAATTTCTTTGAGCTTCCTAAAAGCAGCTGTTTTGAATTCTCTCTCTGAAAGGTCACATATCTCCATTTTTCCAGTATTAGTCTCTGGTGCCTTATTTAGTTCATTTGGTGAGGTCATGTTTTCCGGAATGGTGTTGATGCTAGTGGATGTTCTTCGGTGTTTGGGCATTGAAGGGCTAGGTATTTATTGTAGTCTTCAGTGACTAGATTTCTTTGTAGCCATCCTTCTTGGGAAGGCTTTATGCATATTTGAAAGGACTTGGGTGTTGTTATCTGATATGGATTGGCTGTGTCCCCACCCAAATCTCATCTTGAATTCCCATGTGTTGTGGGAGGGACCTGGTTAGAAGTGGTTGAATCAAGGGGGCAGGTCTTTCCTGTGCTGTTTTCATGATAGTGAATAAGCCCCATGAGATCTGATGGTTATACAAATGGGCGTTTCCCTGCACAAGCTCTCTTCTCTTGTCTGCCACCATGTGAGATGTGCCTTTCACCTTCTGCCATGATTGCGAGGCCTTCCCAGCCATGTGGAACTGTAAGTTCATTAAACCTCTTTTTCTTCCCAGTCTCAGGTATGAAAGCAGATTAATACAGTAAATTTGTACCACTAGGGTGGGATGCTGCTGAAAAAATACCTGAAAATGTGGAAGTGACTTTGGAACTGGGTAACAGGCAGAAGTTGGAATAGTTTGGAGGGCTCAGAAGAAGACAGGAAAATGTGGGAAAGTTTGGAACTCTCTAGAGACTTGTTGAATGGCTTTGACCAAAATGCTGATAGTGATATGAACAATAAGAAATTTCTTCCTCCAGACACCTCAAATCATCTCTTTCAAGTTCAAAGTTCCCCAAATCTCTAGGGCAGGGGCAAAATGCCATCAGGATCTTTCCCAAAGCATAACAAGAGTCACCTTTGCTCCAGTTCCCAACAAGTTCCTCATCTCCATCTGAGACCACCTTAGCCTGGACTTCATTGTCCATATCACTATTAGCATTTTGGTTGAAACTATTCAACAAGTTTCTAAGACATTTCAAACTTTCCTACATCTTCCTGTCTTTGAAACTGTTCCAGCCTCTGCCTGTTACCCAGTTCCAAAGTTGTTTTCACATTTTTTAGGTCTCTTTACAGCAGCACTCCACTACTTCTGGTACCAATTTACTGTATTAGTCTGTCCTCATGCTGCTATAAGGACATACCTGAGACTGGGTAATTTATAAAGTAGAGGTTTAATTGACTCACAGTTATTCAGGGTGAGGAAGCCTTAGGAAACTTACAATCATGGTGGAAGGGGAAGCAAACATGTCCTCCTTCACATGGCGGCAGGAAGAAGTGCTGAGCAAAGGGGGGAAAAGCCCCTTATAAAACCATCAGATCTCATGAGCACTCACTCACCACTGGAACAGCATGGGGGAACTGCCTCCATAATCAAATCATCTCCCACAGGGTCCCTCCCCCAACACGTGGGGATTACAATTCTGATTTTTTTCTTTTTTTTATACTTTAGGGTTTTAGGGTACATGTGCACAATGTGCAGGTTTGTTACATATGTATCCATGTGCCATGTTGATTTCCTGCACCCATTAACTCGTCATTTAGCATTAGGTGTATCTCCTAATGCTGTCCCTCCCCCCTCCCCCCACCCCACAACAGTCCCCGGAGTGTGATGTTCCCCTTCCTGTGTCCATGAGTTCTCATTGTTCAATTCCCACCTATGAGTGAGAACATGCGGTGTTTGGTTTTTTGTCCTTGCGATAGTTTACTGAGAATGATGTTTTCCAGTTTCATCCATGTCCCTACAAAGGACACGAACTCATCATTTTTTATGGCTGCATAGTATTCCATGGTGTATATGTGCCACATTTTCTTAATCCAGTCTATCGTTGTTGGACATTTGGGTTGGTTCCAACTCTTTGCTATTGTGAATAGTGCCGCAATAAACATACGTGTGCATGTGTCTTTATAGCAGCATGATTTATAGTCCTTTGGGTATATACCCAGTAATGGGATGGCTGGGTCAAATGGTATTTCTAGTTCGAGATCCCTGAGGAATCACCACACTGACTTCCACAATGGTTGAACTAGTTTACAGTCCCACCAACAGTGTAAAATTGTTCCTATTTCTCCACATCCTCTCCAGCACCTGTTGTTTCCTGATTTTTTAATGATGGCCATTCTAACTGGTGTGAGATGGTATCTCACTGTGGTTTTGATTTGCATTTCTCTGATGGCCAGTGATGAGGAGCATTTCTTCATGTGTTTTTTGGCTGCATAAATGTCTTCTTTTGAGAAGTGTCTGTTCATGTCCTCTGCCCACTTTTTGATGGGGTTGTTTGTTTTTTTCTTGTAAATTTGTTTGAGTTCATTGTAGATTCTGGATATTAGCCCTTTGTCAGATGAGTAGGTTGCAAAAATTTTCTCCCATTGTGTAGGTTGCCTGTTCACTCTGATGATAGTTTCTTTTGCTGTGCAGAAGCTCTTTAGTTTAATGAGATCCCATTTGTCAATTTTGGCTTTTGTTGCCATTGCTTTTGGTGTTTTAGACATGAAGTCCTTGCCCACGCCTATGTCCTGAATGGTATTGCCTAGGTTTTCTTGTAGGATTTTAATGGTTTTAGGTCTAACATATAAGTCTTTAATCCATCTTGAATTAATTTTTGTATAAGGTGTAAGGAAGGGATCCAGTTTCAGCTTTCTACATATGGCTAGCCAGTTTTCCCAGCACCATTTATTAAATAGGGAATCCTTTCCTCATTTCTTGTTTTTGTCAGGTTTGTCAAAGATCAGATAGTTGTAGCTATGTGGCATCATTTCTGAGGGCTCTGTTCTGTTCCATTGATCTATGTCTCTGTTGTGGTACCAGTACCATGCTGTTTTGGTTACTGTAGCCTTGTAGTATAGTTTAAAGTCAGGTAGCGTGATGCCTCCAGCTTTGTTCTTTTGGCTTAGGATTGACTTGGCGATGCGGGCTCTTTTTTGGTTCCATATGAACTTTAAAGTAGTTCTTTCCAATTCTGTGAAGAAAGTCATTGGTAGCTTGATGGGGATGGCATTGAATCTATAAATTACCTTGGGCAGTATGGCCATTTTCACGATATTGATTCTTCCAACCCATGAGCATGGAATGTTCTTCCATTTGTTTGTATCCTCTTTTATTTCATTGAGCAGTGGTTTGTAGTTCTCCTTGAAGAGGTCCTTCACATCCCTTGTAAGTTGGATTCCTAGGTATTTTATTCTCTTTGAAGCAATTGTGAATGGGAGTTCACTCATGATTTGGCTCTCTGTTTGTCTTTTATTGGTGTACAAGAATGCTTGTGATTTTTGTACATTAATTTTGTATCCTGAGACTTTGCTGAAGTTGCTAATCAGCTTAAGGAGATTTTGGGCTGAGACAATGGGGTTTTCTAGATATACAATCATGTCATCTGCAAACAGGGACAATTTGACTTCCTCTTTTCCTAATTGAATACCCTTTATTTCCTTCTCCTGCCTGATTGCTCTAGCCAGAACTTCCAGCACTATGTTGAATAGGAGCGGTGAGAGAGGGCATCCCTGTCTTGTGCCAGTTTTCAGAGGGAATGCTTCCAGTTTTTGCCCATTCAGTATGATATTGGCTGTGGGTTTGTCGTAGATAGCTCTTATTATTTTGAGATATGTCCCATCAATACCTAATTTATTGAGAGTTTTTAGCATGAAGGGTTGTTGAATTTTGTCAAAGGCCTTTTCTGCATCTATTGAGATAATCATGTGGTTTTTGTCTTTGGTTCTGTTTATATGCTGGATTACATTTATTGATTTGCGTATGTTGAACCAGCCTTGCATCCCAGGGATGAAGCCCACTTGATCATGGTGGATAAGCTTTTTGATGTGCTGCTGGATTCGGTTTGCCAGTATTTTATTGAGGATTTTTGCATCAATGTTCATCAAGGATATTGGTCTGAAATTCTCTTTTTTGGTTATGTCTCTGCCAGGTTTTGGTATCAGGACGATGCTGGCTTCGTAAAATGTGTTAGGGAGGATTCCCTCTTTTTCTATCGATTGGAATAGTTTCAGAAGGAATGGTACCAGTTCCTCCTTGTACCTCTGGTAGAATTCAGCTGTGAATCCATCAGGTCCTGGACTCTTTTTGGTTGGTAAGCTATTGATTATTGCCACAATTTCAGAACCTGTTATTGGTCTATTCAGAGATTCAACTTCTTCCTGGTTTAGTCTTGGGAGGGTGTATTTGTCGAGGAATTTATCCATTTCTTCTAGATTTTCTAGTTTATTTGCATAGAGGTGTTTGTAGTCTTCTCTGATGGTAGATTGTATTTCTGTGGGATCGGTGGTGATATCCCCTTTTTCATTTTTTATTGCATCTATTTGATTCTTCTCTCTTTTCTTCTTTATTAGTCTTGCTAGCGGTCCATCAATTTTGTTGATCTTTTCAAAAAACCAGCTCCTGGATTCATTAATTTTTTGAAGGGTTTTTTGTGTCTCTATTTCCTTCAGTTCTGCTCTGATTTTAGTTATTTCTAGCCTTCTGCTAGCTTTTGAATGTGTTTGCTCTTGCTTTTCTAGTTCTTTTAATTGTGATGTTAGGGTGTCAATTTTGGATCTTTCCTGCTTTCTCTTGTGGGCATTTAGTGCTATAAATTTCCCTCTACACACTGCTTTGAACGTGTCCCAGAGATTCTGGTATGTTGTGTCTTTGTTCTCGTTGGTTTCAAAGAACATCTTTATTTCTGCCTTCATTTCATTATGTACCCAATAGTCATTCAGGAGCAGATTGTTCAGTTTCCATGTAGTTGAGCGGTTTTGACTGAGTTTCTTAATCCTGAGTTCTAGTTTGATTGCACTGTGGTCTGAGAGACAGTTTGTTATAATCTCTGTTCTTTTACATTTGCTGAGAAGAGCTTTACTTCCAACTATGTGGACAATTTTGGAATAGGTGCGGTGTGGTGCTGAAAAAAATGTATATTCTGTTGATTTGGGGTGGAGAGTTCTGTAGATGTCTATTAGGTCCACTTTATGTAGAGCTGAGTTCAATTCCTGGATATCCTTGTTAACTTTCTGTCTCGTTGATCTGTCTAATGCTGACAGTGGGGTGTTAAAATCTCCCATTATTATTGTGTGGGAGTTTAAGTCCCTTTGTAGGTCACTGAGGACTTGCTTTATGAATCTGGGTGCTCCTGTGTTGGGTGCATATATATTTAGGATAGTTAGCTCTTCTTGTTGAATTGATCCCTTTACCATTATGTAATGGCCTTCTTTGTCTCTTTTGATCTTTGTTGGTTTAAAGTCTATTTTATCAGAGACTAGGATTGCAACCCCTGCCTTTTTTTGTTTTCCAGTTGCTTGATAGATCTTCCTCCATCCCTTTATTTTGAGTCTATGTGTGTCTCTGCACGTGAGATGGGTTTCCTGAATACAGCACACTGATGGGTCCTGACTCCTTATCCAGTTTGCCAGTCTGTGTCTTTTGATTGGAGCATTTAGCCCATTTACATTTAACGTGAATATTGTTATGTGTGAATCTGATCCTGTCATTATGATGTTAGTTGGTTATTTTGCTCGTTAGTTGCTATAGTTTCTTCCTAGCCTCGATGGTCTTTACAATTTGGCATGTTTTTACAGGGGCTGGTACCAGTTGTTCCTTTCCATGTTTAGTGCTTCCTTCAGGAGCTCTTTTAGGGCAGGCCTGGTGGTGACAAAATCACTCAGCGTTTGCTTGTCTGTAAAGTATTTTATTTCTCCTTCACTTATGAAGCTTAGTTTGGCGGGATAGGAAATTCTGGGTTGAAAATTCTTTTCTTTAAGAATGTTGAATATCGGCCCCCACTCTCTTCTGGCTTGTAGAGTTTCTGCTGAGAGATCAGCTGTTAGTCTGATGGGCTTCCCTTTGTGGGTAACCCAACCTTTCTCTCTGGCTGCCCTTAACATTTTTTCCTTCATTTCAACTTTGGTGAATCTGACAATTATGTGTCTTGGAGTTGCCCTTCTCGAGGAGTATCTTTGTGGCGTTCTCTGTATTTCCTGAATCTGAATGCTGGCCTGCCTTGCTAGATTGGGGAAGTTCTCCTGGATAATATCTTGCAGAGTGTTTTCCAACTTGGTTCCATTCTCCCCATCATTTTCAGGTACACCAATCAGACGTAGGTTTGGTCTTTTCACATAGTCCCAAATTTCTTGGAGGCTTTGTTCATTTCTTTTTATTCTTTTTTCTCTAAACTTCCCTTCTCTCTTCATTTCATTCATTTCATCTTCTATCAGCGATACCCTTTCTTCCAGTTGATCGTATCTGCTACTGAGGCTTCTGCATTCTTCGCGTAGTTCTCGAAACTTGGCTTTCAGCTCCATCATCTCCTTTAAGCCCTTCTCTCCATTGGTTATTCTAGTTATCCATTCTTCTAATTTTTTTTCAAAGTTTTTAACTTCTTTGCTATTGTTTTGAATTTCCTCTCGTAGCTCAGAGTAATTTGATCGTCTGAAGCCTTCTTCTCTCAACTCATCAAAGTCATCCTCCATCCAGCTTTGTTCCGTTGCTGGTGAGGAACTGCGTTCCTTTGGAGGAGGAGAGGTGCTCTGTTTTTTAGAGTTTCCAGTTTTTTTGGTCTGTTTTTTCCCCATCTTTGTGGTTTTGTCTACTTTTTGTCTTCGATGATGGTGATGTACAGATGGGTTTTTGGTGTGGATGTCCTTTCTGTTTGTTAATTTTCCTTCTACCAGACAAGACCCTCAGCTGCAGGTCTGTTGGAGTTTACTAGAGGTCCACTCCAGACCCTGTTTGGCTGGGTGTCAGCACCGGTGGCTGCAGAACAGCAGATTTTCGTGAGACCACAAATTCAGCTGTCTGATAGTTCCTCTGAAAGTTTTGTCTCAGAGGAGTACCCGGTTGAATGAGGTGTCAGTCTGTCCCTACTGGGGGGGTGCCTCCCAGTTAGGCTGCTCAGGGGTGAGGGACCCACTTTAGGAGGCAGTCTGTCCGTTCTCAGATCTCCAGCTGCGTGCTGGGAGAACCACTACTCTCTTCAAAGCTGTCAGTCAGACAGGGACATTTAAGGCTGTGGAGGTTCTCGCTGAGTTTTTGGTTGTCTGTGCCCTGCCCCCAGAGGTGGAGCCTACAGAGGCAGGCAGGCCTCCTTGAGCTGTGGTGGGCTCCACCCAGTTCAAGCTTCCTGGCTGCTTTGTTTACCTAAGCAAGCCTGGGCAATGGCGGGCGCCCCTCCCCCAGCCTCGTTGCTGCCTTGCAGCGTGATCTCAGACTGCTGTGCTAGCAATCAGCAAGACTCTGTGGGCATAGGACCCTCCGAGCCAGGTGCGGGAGACAATCTCCTAGTGTGCCGTTTTCCAGGCCCGTTGGAAAAGCGCAGTATTAGGACGGGACTGACCCGATATTCCAGGTGCCGTCTGTTTTCCCTTTCTTTGACTAGGAAAGGGAACTCCCTGACCCCTTGCGCTTCCCGAGTGAGGCAATGCCTCGCCCTGCTTCGGCTCGCGCACAGTGCGCTTCACCGACTGTCCTGAACCCACTGTTAGGCACTCCCTGGTGAGACGAAACCGGTACCTCAAGCAGAAATGCAGAAATCACCCGTCTTCTGTGTTGCTGGGGCTGGGAGCTGGAGACCGGAGCTGTTCCTATTCGGCCATCTTGGCTCCACCCTACAATTCTGATTACAATTCAGTATGAGATTTGGGTGGAGACACAGAGCCAGACCATATCACTGGGTATCACTGCTGGTTATTCAGGGCCCAAGGACTCTTCAGTTAGTGGGTGATGAATGCAGGCTGGACTAAGTAAGTCCTTTTCTTCAAGCAGCAGCTTCCATTCCTGCTCAGGGTGTGTCTAGAAATGTCATCTGAGAGCTGGGGCCTAGATCAGGGGCCTCACTTCTCCAACTGGTGCCTATCCTGTTGTGGCTGAGCTGGTATTCAAGATGAAAGACAAGTCCTCCCCAGGATTCCTCTCCTCTCTTCAGGTGGAAGGAAGGGGTCTCCTTTGGAGATGTGAGTTGTGCAGTCTGAGGCTAGGGGAGGGGTGATGCCAGCACTACCTTGGCTGCCCTAGCTGGTGTCTCAGTTTGTCACAATCCTCCCCAATCCACTGTCTGGCCCTAGTTCAGCCCTAGGACTCACCTACTACTTTCAATCTTTATGGAGAACTAGACTGCCTTTCAAGTTTACTTAGAGACCAAGAGCACTTTGGCACTTGGTGGCAAGGTTTGCTGGCACCAGAGTTCAGACCACTGGAATCCGCAATTCCCTTCTGGCTAGGGCTGGTTTAAATGCTCCCTCTGTGGGCAGGCCTCAGCCAAGTTTGGTCTGGTTTTCCTTTCTGCTCTAACAGGACAGCACTGAGTTCAATGCTTCACAATTGCTGTGTTCTCCCTCCCCGAATTCCCAGAGATACTCTCCACACCATATCATGGCTGTGAGGAGTGGGGGATGAGTGGCGCCAATGATTCAGGACTGTTTTTTTTCTATCTCTTCAGTCCCTCTTTCAGTGATATAAAACCAGATACTGTGAGTGCTCACCTGATTCTTGGTTCTTCTGAAGGTCTTTTTATTTTTTATTTTTTATTTTTTCTGTGTAGGTAGTTGTTAACTTGGTATCCTTGTTTGGGGGACGATTGGTGGAGCTTTCTATTTATCATGTTGCTCCACCTCTCCCTCAAGTCTTTAATCCATCTTGAGTTATTATTTGTATTTGATGAGAGGTAGGGGTCTAGTTTCATTCTTATGCATATAGTTAGCCAATTATCTTGACACTATTTATTGAATAGGGTGTTTTCCCCCATTGCTAATTTTCATTGACTTTGTAAAAGATCAATTGGTTGTAGTTGTGTGGCTTTATTTATGGGTTCTCTGTTCTGTTCTATTGTTCTATGCCTCTGTTTTTGTATCAGTACCATGCTGTTTTGGTCACTGTAGCTTTGTAGTATAGTTTGAAGTCAGGTAATGTGATGCCTCTAGCTTTGTTCTTTTTGCTTGGGATTGCTTTAGCTGTTGGGGCTCTTTTTTGGTTCCATATGAATTTTGGAATAGTTTTTTCTAATTCTGTGAGGAATGACATTGGTAGTTTGATGGAAATAGCATTGAATCTGCAGATTGCTTTGGGCAGTATGGCCATTTTAGCGAAATTGATTCTTCCATTCCATGAGTGTGGACTATTTTTCCATTTGTTTATGTTATCTATGATTTTTTTTCACCCATGTTTTATGTTTCTTTTTGTAGAGATCTTTCACCTGCTTGGTCAGATGTATGTGTCCTAATTAACTGTTTATGTTATCAGTAAGGCTTCTGGTCAACAGATGGCTACTAGTAGTTAAGTTTTTGAGGAGTCAAGTTATACATGGATTTTCAACAGTGTGTGGGGTCAGTGCCCCTAACCCTTGTGCTGTTCAAGTGTTAACTATCTATAGGTATCTAATCTTTTTTTTTCTTGGCAAGATAATTGCATAAAATACTAGTTATAAAATTGTATTGGGATTATAACATACAAAGATGTAACATATATGACAATAATAGCACAAAGGAGGGGAGAGGATATAGATCTATATAGGAGCAAGAAAATGACACCAGGTAGTAACTCAAGTCCAGATCAAGAAATAAAAAATAGCAAAAATGGTGAATATTTAGGCTAATAAAATACCCTATATTTCTCTCTTTTATTTTCTTAACTCATTTAAAAGATAAAAGATTGTATAAAGCAATTCTTATGCTGTATTGTTGTGTTTATAACATATATAGATGTAATATGTACATTAATAATGGCACAAAGGAGGAGGAAAGAAGGGAGCTATGTTGGAGCAAGGTTTCTGTATTTTAATGAATTAAGTTAGTATAAATATACACGTAGATTTTGAAAGGTTAAAATGTATATTGTCACCCCTAGAATAACCACTGGGAAAATTAAAAATATAATCAAAAATCATTAAAGGAATTAAAATGGTATAGTAGAAAATAATCTCTGAAGACAGAAGAAGGTAGTAAAGTAAAACAGAGAAACAAATATATCCATATAGAAAAATAGCAGAATGGTAGACATACATCCTTCTTTAATTGTAATTACAGGCCGGGTGCAGTGGCTGATGCCTGTAGTCCCAGCACTTTTGGAGGCTGAGGTGGGCAGATCACTTGAGTCCCAGAGTTCAAGACCAGCCTGGGTGACGTAGTGAAACCCTGTCTCTCTCTCTATATATATATATAAAAACACACAAAAATTAGCCAGGTGGTGGCATATGCCTATAGTCCCAGCTGCTTGGGAGGCTGAGGTGAGATGATTGTTTGAGCCCAGCAGGTAGAGGTTGAAATGAGCAAGATTGTGCCACTGCATCCCACCCTGGGTGACAGAGTGAGTCCCTGCCTCAAAAAAAAAAAACCAGAAAAACAAAAAACAAAACAGTAATTACAATAATTGTAAAATGATCAAACACGTCAACCAAAAGACAGAAATTGTTAAATTGGATTTTGAAAACAAGATTCAACTATTTGCTGTTCATAAAAGATATTTTAGATTCAGAGATACAAATGAGCTAAAAGTAAAACTGTGGAAAATGTAATACTATGCAAACAACAATCCTAAGAAAGCTGGAGTGGTTTTACTAATCTCACACAAATAGAATTTAAAATAAAAATATTACTAGAGATAAAGAGGGGCAAGTTGTAATGATAAAAGAGTCAATCTATCAAAAAATAACAATTATAGACATATATGGATCTAACAACAGAGTGTCAAAATACGTCAAGCAAAAATGGGCCGAATTAAAGTGAGAAATAGACAATTCAACAGTAAGTGTTGGAGATGTCAATATTCCATGTATAACAATGGATAGAGCAACAAGAAAAAAAATTAGAAAAGGTTAAGGAAACTTGAACAGTGCCATCAGCCAACTCGACATAAGTGACATCTATAGAATATTCAACAACAGCATTATAATCTTTCCATGCTTAATATTGGGCAACTCAGTCTCATGTGCTCTGCAATCTCACCAAGGTTAAGCCTGTGTTTTACAGTTGGCTTACCTAAGAATTAGGAAACTCAGATCTAGCCTTTGATTATTAAAGGTTGCTGGGCAAATCTCCTACTTTCTCTTGGCTGCAGTTTCTTTATGTGTAAAATGAGGTACATTGGTCTCTGTATCAGTGGTTCTTCACCACGTGTGCACTGCACATTAGAATCAGCTGGGGAGCTATTAACAATTTTGGAACCTCTTGATAATGAGGCCTGGCTTTAGTATTTTAAAAAGCCCTCAAGTGATTCTAATGTGAAGTCAATATTGAGGACCAATAATCTAGAATGATCTCTCTAATGGTTAACTTTATGTGTCAATTTGCCTAGACTGTAGTGTTCAGTTATTTAGTTGACCACTAATCTAAGTGCTACTCTGAAAGTACTTAGTTGATGTGGTTATTATTTACAATCAGTTAACTTTTAGTAAAAAAGATTATGCTCAATAATGTGAGTGGAATTCATCTAATCAGTTGAAGGCTTTAAGATCAAAAACTGAAGTTTCCTGAAGAAATTCTGCCTCAAGACTAAAGCAGCAACTTCTGCCTGGCTTTCCAGCCTCTCAGCCTGCCCTACAGATTATGGATTTGCCAGCCCCCACAATCATGTGATCCAATTCCTTAAAAATCTCTCTCTCATACGTATATGTGTGTGCGTATGTGTGTGTGTGTGTGTGTGTGTGTATATATATTTATATATATATATATATAAATAATGTGTGTGTGTGTGGTTCTGTTTCTCTGGTGAACTCTGACTGTTACAGTCTTTCTCTGTATTTCTAAGGGTTTCTGGTTCTGATTATGTATCTCTGCTTTTTTCAAAACCAGCCTTTGCCTTTCTGAAAACTGCCATTGGCAGTTTTAAGATTTACTGAGAGGTTATTATTTACTGAGCAGTTACTATGTGCCAGGAAGCATGCTTAGAGTCTTTCCACTTACCTCCCTTAGTTGTAATAACTGAGCTACCTCTGTCAATATTCCTAATAGAGTACTTGCAAAATAGTAAGTAAGATAAATTTTATTCTTTTTTTTCTCCATAATTGTGTTAGACCTATATTAGTATCTTGGGTCATGAAGCATCAGTAACTTGGAGATACTTTTTTACCCCACTTATTCTTTTTTATTGCCTATTGCCTGATTTCTTTGGGTCCAGATGTGTTTCTATTTGGCTTAGGGAGACAGGATTATTTGTGGTCCACAGTGCTCAACAGAAAGCACTTAATATAATGATAACATGAAGCAAATATTGATTGCCTTAAATTAAAATTACACCTTTCCTCTGAAATCTCAAGAGTCCACAGAGGGACTATCAAAGTTGAAAGAGTGAACTCAGGAGGTGGGCATTAGTGGAAAGAGTCTAGATTATCAGGCATGGCGATCACCTGTTAGATGCGCAATCTCAGGTCCCACTCCAGACCTACTTAATGAGAACATGCATTTTAAAAAGATTCCCAAGTGACTCATATGCATATTAAAGTTGAGAAGCTCTGGTCTATTATGCATCTTTCATGTTATTTTAGCTGTCCCATTTGTGGCCAACTATTTACTCATTTTGTGACATGGCTCTTGGGGTTGGCATTCCAACTATAACCTGGGTCAGGAACTCAGGAAGGACCAGAATAAAGGCTCGGTCTACGGCTGTAAAATAGAGAACAATAAAAAATGGCCTTGGAATAGTTAGCATTAGCTTCCTGAAAGCAATTTAATTTTTTCTTTAATATATCTTTCAATTCACCCCAACTGTTCTCCCTGCTCCCCTGTGGAACAATGATTTAAAATAATGCCATCCTATACATACCTCTTTGTTTTTCGTTTAAATTATTTTCTCATTTTACAAGTCCCCTCACCCTTAGTCCAAATGTGTTACTGCGACACACGCAGGCCCACCATTGTCAGAGCAGATACTTTTGGATGAAGCCAGTGATCAAAAACTGGAGTTATCCAAATCTGATGCAAAGCAAAATGTTCCCAGGCAGGCCAGCCCTTACTACATCATTCCCATTTCCTTACTCTCCTCCCCTATGAAAAATTCTGTTCCCCTGTTTCTGGTGTGCAGCCTAGCTTACCACTCTTCACATCTGGGGCAGAATGATTTTGTTAAGTCATTTTAGACAAAAATTGAAGCACAATTTATCTTCACTACTAATTGTGCCAATTAGCCTCAGGAAAAGCTAGGTCCTTCATGAAAATTGCTATCAAGCCTTACAGTGGGCTTGATAAGTAGAATCTAGAACCTCCTACCTGCTTAGCTGGGTGTTTGAGTTAGTGTTGCATGGGCCTCTTTCTGGAGCATATTTTTATTCAGTGTTAAGTGATCTAAAACATTTTTTAATAGCAAAGTTGGCTGTGTTGTGGAATATAATACTCACATGAAGTTTTAAAATAGAACACAAGACTTCAAAGAAGTTTCTGCTTGTGTCAGTTTTCAAGCAGAAACTTCTTTGAGGTCAATCATTAAAAAGTCAGGAAACAACAGGTGCTGGAGAGGATGTGGAGAAATAGGAACACTTTTACACTGTTGGTGGGACTGTAAACTAGTTCAACCACTGTGGAAGACAGTGTGGCAATTCCTCAAGGATCTAGAACTAGAAATACCATTTGACACAGCCATCCCATTACTGGGTACATACCCCAAAGGATTATAAATCGTGCTGCTATAAAGACACATGCACACATGCGTTTATTGCGGCACTGTTCACAATAGCAAAGACTTGGAACCAACCCAAATGTCCATCAATGATAGACTGGATTAAGAAAATGTGGCACATATACACCATGGAATACTATGCAGCCATAAAAAATGATGAGCTCATGTCCTTTGTAGGGACATGGATGAAGCTGGAAACCATCATTCTCAGCAAACTGTCACAAGGACAGAAAACCAAACACCGCATGTTCTCACTCATAGGTGGGAAATGAACAATGAGAACACTTGGACACAGGGTGGGGAACATCACACACCAGGGCCTGTTGTGGGGTGGGGGGAGCGGGGAGGGATAGCATTAGGAGATATACCTAATGTAAATGATGAGTTAATGGGTGCAGCACATGAACATGGCACATGTATACATGTGTAACAAATCTGCACATTGTGCACATGTACCCTAGAACTTAAAGTATAATAAAAAAAGAAAAAAAATAATTTCAGAATCATTCATTAATTCAACAAACATTTATTGAGCACCTACCACATACCAGAATTTTGAAATCGGTATTGCTTTTGGGGATTTATTTTTGTAGTCTGGATTTTTATTTGAGTTTGAATTCTAGGTTTGCAGCCTATCTAGCTGTGGGAGAATGAGCAAGTCCTTTAACATCTGTATCCCAGTTTTTCTGCCTATAAAATGGGAATAATAATTGCACCTAATAACGTTGCTGTAAAATTTAATAATATAATCACACAAAACGCTTACAAAAAAAAAGAAGTTTCTGCTTGTGAAGGGCACTTCAAAATGAGGTCTCCCATATCCCTTTACGGATGTGTGTCTCTTCTCCTTTGCCATTAGGAGTAGTTAGGTGGGCCAGTTTGAGAACTCTGTGTGCTAAGAATCAAAGAATCATGCTAGATGATGAGGATACAGAGATGACTAAAACACAGGCCCTGATCTCCAGGATCTTATAATGAGGGAAAGAAAACATTCCCAAGTAGACACTGAGTTCCTGGAGGACAGGGAACCATCCCCTAATTGTCATTGAGTAAATTAAACACACAGCTTTCTCTTCCTATAATGATCAGTTAACAAACATTGCCTGAGCTCCTTGCCCTGTGGGCAAGGCTGTGCTGGCAAAGCTGTGCTGGCAAGGCTGTGCTGGGTGCTGGTAATACAGCAATAAATCAGTCACATGCCAATCCCTCAGGTGGACCTTCTGGTACAGGAAAAATCAATGGAGCAGAGACTCACTAGACCCTGAGGACACTGCACTCAGCTGAGAAGCACTAGAAGCAAAGATTTGCAGAGGAAGTGAGTTCCAAATGGGGTGACATTTAAGACAGAATCACCCTGCTTTGGGAAATATATCACTTCAACAACAACAAAAAGCACTGTTACCAACTATGAAATGAAAGGAGATGCCCTTTTGTTTCACTGAAGTGAGTTTTTTTATTATACTTTTGTATGGCAAAAAATTTCTTCATGGAACCTGTGACAAAACCATGACAAATAGCCCCAGACTAAATTTAAATTCATTGGGATGGCAGTGGCTCCCAGGGTTTCTATGTTCTCAGTTTTTAAATTTTTTTGATTGTCATAAAAAATACATAACATAAAATTTGCCATCTTAACCAAAGAGGGTGGTAGGAAACTGATTTTGTGATGCGTATCCAAACACACACCTGGAAGATATTAATGTATCGAGACTGAAGGAGCCTGAGAGAGCAATTTTTTTGTGGGAAAAATTGGTGTACTATGCAACTTCTTCTACCACTAAAATGGAGGAAGAGAGAAGGTGCTATCATTCACCTTAAGCCAAGTATGAAAGGGTGCTTTAGTAAAACCACTAAGAGAGCTTGGCATGTGAACCTGGAGTTTGAGGGGTATGCATAAATTCTGGCAAGAGAAACTGGCCGTGTTGAACTAGAGTGGAAGATTTTAGAGAGAAAAAGCTACATACAGAGTAAATTGCTTCTCACTGACAAGAGGGCAAGAATGTGTATTGTCTGTGACCAAATTTGAAACACGTGTGAAGGTGATTGGCGCCATTTTGAATTTTGCCCAAGCATAATTGAATTTACCTGGGTTCGTGGTAGGTCCCAGTGGAGAGTCTGTGGGCTGGAATAGTCCAATGCCCAGGAACTGAGGGTAGAAACTGTAAGATGACAGCCAGAGAAAATGCATCATGCAAAAACAAGTTGAAAGGCCTCAGCAGTTATCTCTGAGGAACCTATGTATTTGCCCCATAAGGTGAAGAATTCATCACATCCATAATGCACCAAGATCAGCTAGCATCTTTTACCAGTTGTGATGGTTAATTTTATGTGTCAATTTGACTGGGCCCATACATTTGGTCATACATTATTCTAGGTGTATCTGTGAGAGTGTTTTGGATGAGATTAATATTGGAATCCCTAGATGGAATAAAGAAGATGGCCCTCCCTAATGTGGGTGAGTCCCATCCAATCAGTTGAACACCTGAATAAAATAAAAATACTAACCCTCCTGTGAGTAAGAGGGAATTCGTCCTGCCTGATTGCCTTCAAATGGGGACATTACTTTTTTCCTGTCTTCAGACTTGAACTGAAGCATCAGCTTTTCCTTGTCTTGGGCCTACTGGCCTTCAGACTGGAAATACATCATCAGCTCTCCTGAGTCTCCTGCAGATCTTGAGACTTCTCATACTCCATGATTAGGTGAGTCAATTCCTTATAACAAGTATATTGGATATATAATATTATATGTACATATTACAGTATATTATATATGTAATATATGTACGTAATAGAAAAAAATATATCCTATTGGTTTTGTTTCTCTGGAGAACCCTATACACCAGTCAAGTAAGACTTATCTTGTTCCTTACCTGTTCTTCCTCTCTTGGCTCTAACCTGGGTGAGCCATTGGCAACCTAGTGGTAGGTAAAGTGGGAGGAGGAGAAAAAATTCCATGTGGGGAAATCAAAAAGAAATGGCTCTCTCCCACACCATGACTACTAAGAGACATGATCTTATCCACCAGAAGATAGTTCTGGATTAGAAGATGTAAACTCTCAGTTCTGGCTCCAGTTATGTTAGATATTAGCTGAGTAATATTTAGCAAAGTGACTCAACTTTCCTAGAACCTGTGTTTTCTAATCAGTGAAATAGGGCTTAACAAGGCCTGCCTTGCCTCCCTGATGCATTGTTAAAATGATCAAGAGAGCTAAGATACTTGAAAAAAATTAAGGTGCTAAAGCTATACACATATAAGGCATTTATACGATATGATTTCAGAGGAAGAAGAAGGGCCCTTGGCCCTCCTTAAACTTCCCTCATCTATAGGTTAATAACAAAACTTGGATTTTTTTTTGAATAGCAGAAAAAGGAATATTTATTTAACATCAGCTGTATGAAAGGTTCTGGGCTGGGCATTTTAACAGAACAAACTCAGTTAATCTTCACAACATCTCTGTTTTCCTATGAATTATGATCTCCATTTTATAGATGAGTAGCCTAGAGCTCAAAGTGATAACTTTCCCAAGATCACACACCTAGCAAGTGTTGGAGGTAAGGCAATTCATGTCTGTTTGACTCTTAATCTCCTTAATTGTCAAGTCATTCTCCCTAAAGTTGATACATGCTAAACAGCTGAGTATGACTGAGTTTGTCAACTCATTTCAGAGCATGTTTTGACTGGGGTTAAAGAATGGAAGCAGAAGGCACTGGATACCACTTAAGGATGGGATGGCATTAAAAAAGTAGAAGATATAGTGGAAAGAACAAGGGCATTGTGAATCAATCAAGACTGGCTTTAGATTCCTGTTCTTTTCTACAGCTATGTGATTTTGGGAAAATTATTTAGCTTACTTGAATTAAATGAGAATAAGTTAAAGAATTTTAAGGATTGAGGTGATGTTTGTAAAGTTGATATCTGATGTTTTGGTATGTCCAGCCCTCTGTGTCCTTTGAGGGACTGTCCCTTCCCTCATTCCATGTGATCCTAGTGGGGTTGTTAATTCTGATGCCCCTCAACCTTGGCTATAGTGATAATCATATAATCTAGAATGGGCCTTTTATAATATCTATCCCTTGGCACCAGTGATTGGTCCAGGGGTTGGCACCAGATCTAAGCATGACCAGTAAGGTGCCTTCTCTGGATTAACTTTTGGGTGCTGGGGAGAATATAAGCTTTTTTTCTGTTTGGCTTTCTAAACTGGGAGCATGTAAACCTGGAGGTATGGGCAGTCATCTTCCCTTGCACATAGAAAGAATCTGTCTGCAGAATGAACCCAATATACAGAAGGGAGTTGAGGGGAGAGAATTGTGCTCCTGAATCCTCCTGTATCTGAAGCAGGCTACCTGTTGCACTTTCCAATTTGTGAGTCCCCCACCCCACTTTTGTTTTTGCTTAAATAGTTTGCGTTGGGTTTCTCTCAAGTACTTTTGAAGTAATCCTGACTTGTACAGTGTTATAGCATATATAAAATTCATATACATAAAAATAAAAATGCATATAGCATGAATAGTACTGAATAAATGATAATACATGTAATATAAGAAATTATTTGAAAAAACATAAATGTGATTTTCCATTTGCCATTTGGGGTACATTTTTTTCTTAGCTTAAGACATCCATTTACTTTTAAGGAAATCAGATGGAGAATAAGAAATGAAAGAAAACACTTTGGGAGGCTGAGGTGGGCAGATCACTTGAGGTCAGGAGTTTGAGACCAGACTTGTCAGCACAGTGAAATCCTGTTTCTACTAAAAATAGAAAAAAAAAATAGCCAGGTATGGTGGCGCATGCCTGTAATACCAGCTACTCAAGAGGCTGAGGCATGAGAATCTCTTGAACCTGGGAGGTGGAGGTTGCAGTGAGCTGAGATCGTGCCACTGCACTCCAACTTGGGTGACACAGCCAGAGTCTGTCTCTAAAAAAAAAATAAATAAAATAACTTTTAGCTTTTGACATTTAAAATAGAATTCTATCCCAGAAAAATATTTTGAAAGCTATACATTATTAGGAGAAGATTTTTCTAACTACTCAACTCTCCTTTTTAGCATATCATAATCCAGGCTTGGAGAATCAAAAGTGTAAGGAGAAAAGCTCTTCCCTCTGAGGTCTGCACTGTGAGAAAAATTTAGAGAGGTAGAAGAGGCCATAACATGTCCCAGTTTCTCCTCTTTACTGTGCAGTGGGTTCTGAGCCGATATGGAGTGACTCAGCTTACTTAAGTGGGTGAAAAATGTAGCAAGACAGATCTACTTCTTTGGTTTCCTGTGGTGTAAACAGTAGGTTTAGAGCTACTACACCTGCAATGGGGCCCTTTGTAATGGGGCTGGGGGAAGCTTGCAACATACTGCATGGACGAAGAGTGGAAAGAAGGACATGAGAGATAATTCAGAAGAGCCCTAGCTCAGCAGGAGCTATGGGGAGCATTATTTACGCTACCTGTGTCAGAGACTCTTGCTTGTAGAACATAAAAAGTTGATGCTGTGATTTTGGCCACAACCCAGGTTGGCTCTCCAGTGAGCTGATAGAATATGCTAGAGGAAACAAAGAGTAAAACCACTGACACTGTCAGACAGGCACAAAGACAGTTAAATTTCTATTTTTGAAGGGATTCATGAGTGTACAGAATTAAAGTCAAGATGATCACAGTTGATGGGGTAAGATATCAAGTTGTCCACAAGTGTTTCTTCTGCATCCCTCTTGGGCATCCTCAGTTTACAGGGTCTGAACTATGGACTTAATTGAAGGCTTAGATGATTTGAGGGGTTCCTTTCCTCCAGTGTCCTGTGATCCTATGATATGAAGTTTCTAAGAAAAAAAATACAAGAAGTTTTATTGTAGGATGCTGACTCTTCTGCTCAGAGATGGGTTGCTCTTCATCTAATAGGTCAAAAAAGTCAGAGACTTCACAGCCGGATGGTTGAGGGTCTGGTGTCTAGTGGAAGCATGCTGGTTCAAGGTCCTAACTCCCAGACTCTGGGAGTGTACTGAGCCCTATGGGAGGGGTAACATTGTAAACAGAATATTTTGTTGAGAAGATTCATCTTGCCCTACTTTGTTCCCACTCCATTTTTAAACAGCTGCAAATATTTGAAAGTTATTTCTTTTACTGTCTTTTTTTAAGCCTTCAATCATGCCAATTGTCCCATCTTTGTTCTCTGGAGCCACCCAGATTAAGTAATTTATTACAAATAGTAACTCTCCCACAATATGCTAAGTGAAATAAGCCAGACCCAGAAAGACAACCACTGCATGATCTTACTTATTATGTGGAATCTTTTTTTAAAAAGTCAGATTCGTAGTAACAGAGAGGAGAAGTGTAGTTACCAGTGGAGTCGGGGAAAAGGGGAGAGATACCGATTAGAGCACAAACTCACAGTTATAAGACGAATAAGTTCTGGAGACCTAATGTACAGCATGGTGACTATAGATAATAAGGTATTATATACTTGAAATTTGTTAAGAGAGTAGATTTTAAGTGTTCTCATCACACACAAGAAATGTGAGGTGATAGATATGCTAATTAGTTTGATTGTAGTAATTATTTCATAATGTATATGTATGTCAAAATATGTTGTACATCTTAAAGTTATACAAATTTTATTTGCCAATAATACCTCAATAAACCTGAAAAAAAGAAAAATAACCCTCCGAAGGTTTGAAAACAGTACTAATGTTTTCCCACTAAGTCTTCTCGTGGCTAACCATCCTTAGGTTTCTCAACTAGTCCTAAAAGGCCAAAACTCCAAGTCCTCTAATCATATCGGTTGCTCTTTTCTGGACACACTACAGTTTTTAAGGTTACTTGTTACATATTGTGCTCACAACTGCACACAGATACCTTGGGTGTGGGCTGTCTGGTGCAATGTGATCATCATCTCCCTTGATCTCAACTAGTCTTCTGCTAAGGTAGTTCACAAAGCAAGTACAAACTATTTCTTCCCAAGCCAGTAACAAGTGGCAATGACTTTTTAGTCAACCTTAGGACATTGCAACCCTAGAAGGTGGGGGATGATGATTGGGGTTGAGAGACACACTTAATTTTATTCCATATTTGGCTTTAATGTTCCAGTACACACCTAGTTTTGAAAATAGTTATATTTTCTCATCCTGTGGCACGTATGGATTTGCATACAAAATCAGAAACTCACAAGCAGATTTTCTATTTGTTCAACACTTGCTCTTGACTTTCTGGGCCAGATTTAATGAAAACAAACTAGAAAATATATTTAAATCCAGTGAACTTTCTTGCTTGGGGATTATTATCCTTATCTAGATTCCCCACAGATGCAAGAAGTTCTGTCTATACTTTGTGTTCTGTTTTAGTACTTTTGATAGTAGTTACATTTCTCCCTCACTTATTCCCACAGTTCAGCTGCTATGCAAACTGAGAAGGACAAAAGGTATTCTTAGATAAAGTAAGTAGTATTATTTACAGCACTTTTGAATCTGGGAGAAAGTGAAGTACAGACAGATTAGTAAACAAAGAACTGTGAATCCTTAGATGGCTCCACCAACTAATCATTTCGAGTCGATTATTGCCTTTAAACTCCCAGTTCTGAATTAGGATGCTTGCTTGCAGTGTGACTTATTTAGTCAGCATTATTTTATGACTCTACAATTTTCTCTCTTTATCTGAAATGATCCAGCCTAAGACTCCCTGAAAATGCCGGGCATTAAGTATATCACAATGGTAATTCTTTTGACTGAAGCCTTATTTGATTCAGTGGAAAATGACTTCAGTGTATTGGATTTACAGTTCATTTAATGAGTGTTGTAGAGGTCAATACATTAGTGTAAACTTGGTTCAGGTAGTAATTTGTTTTCTAATGAAGTTCCCAAGCAGCGTCCTACTATGAAAAGTAGGATAGTGCTCAGTGGGCATAGAATATAACTGTCTAATCAGACATAAGAAATGTGCCAGTTGTATACTACAATAATGCTATGATTGCTTGACTTCTTTACGACTCAGTTTCCATTTCTGTAAGATGAGCAGGTTAGACAAAGACCCTTGAAGCTCTGAACTGTTTTGTATTTTCTCGGTCATCTTAAGAAATCTCCCATCTTTAGGATATGTGCTTTGTAATGGAGATGGATTTGCATGAGCCATTTGTGCTGTGATATGCACTCCATACCAAAACCATGGTTCCACAAAACCTTGTCTGACAATTGAGTTGTGTTTCTGAATGTCTTGCAAGCAAGACAATGACTGCTCATTGTTCTCGACTATTTTCTTTAGGATGTTTATATAGGGAAAAGCTTGGCAATATAGAGATAATGTCTATGGAACAAAGGGAAGGCATGCTTATTGCCTATTATAAATGATTCTATAAGCTCAAGTTCTGTAAGTTCAGGGTGCCTCTCCTGTAATGCAACCCACTTCATGTGCAGATGACATTTGGTCCTCCTCAAATTGCCCTGTTGGAATTTGCACTCCAAAACCAATGCAAAAATGATGATACTCTGGCCACTGCTATTGCTGTGAGTGATAAATTTTCTTTCGTCTCCAATCTAGGAGTTTCGTATTTTCTACTGGTATCCATGAAACTGTAGTAGGCCAACTTGCTAGTTTGAAAGTAGAGTAAAATCTCAGACCCTTCAAGGTTCTTGACAACCCTAGTCCACAGTCACTTTCCTCTTTTCTTACCACTATAGCACCTAGCCTCTGAACAATCCAACTCAAAACACATTATGTCTTTTGTTGAATTGTTTTACATGTTAATTTTATCTCCCAACTAGATCATAAGCATGCGAGAGAGGCACCATGCCAATATTTTTTCTGTCTACCCTGTAGCAGCTGGCACAAGCATGGGTACATAGTACAGGCTCAATATGTATTTTTGATTTACTTTGGTTATATGCATACCAGCTGAGGTAAAATACTCCATGCTTTTTATCATTGAACTTGCCTTGGATGTCTTCTTACAGTTGAAAGCAATAAATGTACTCTCCTAGAAATAGAAAAGCTCTAATGAGAGACGAAGAAACCATTTTTCAGGCTTCTAGGATGCAAGGCATATACATTCCTTAATCAGTTGGACATCATTGACTAAGGGGCCAATTACAAAGCTATTCTGAGTCCCACATTTCCCAAGATATCAGGGCAGTTTGTTGTGCTGTGCTGCTAATAATTATCATGTTTTGGCAGCTGAAGAACTAGAATATAGTCTCTGTTTTTGTAGAAATCAATAGCCCCAGGAGGTTATCTACACCAGCCTACTGCCTACAGCATCAATGGGAGCTTATTTGGCATTTGATACGAATCCCAGAAGAGGATGTGAATCCCTGAGTGCATTTCCCAATGGCACACACTTGCTTCTTGTTTTCTTCTAAGTATCCTATTATTAATGGCCATTATGCCAGAAACAAAAATGTCTATATACGCATTTTCATTTGGTCTATCATTGTTTCCAATGGTCTGGATTATTTGATTAGTCTCAATCCAGTTTTCTTTGAGGGAATATGGAGACACAAGAGTTGTCTGTCTTTAGTGCTAAAACATTAAAACTTAGGGCTCTTTCTTATGGCTACAGCCTTGAAGATGTACTCCTTAGCTCAATTACATTGTGTTCTGTTCTGTTCTTTTCTTTTCCTTTTCTTTTTTTCTTTTCTTTCTCTTCTTTTCTTTTCTTTTCTTTTGTTTCCTTTTCTTTTTTTTCTTTCTTGTTGTCAGGACTGCAGCACACTCTCAATTCAGTCTTCCTGAGTGCAACTGATACTGTTTGACAGATGTGGCATGGTTATCATTTTCTAACTTTAGCTTTGCTAATCTGGCATTTTCTAACTTTAGTTTTGTTAATTCAGGCTGTTCCTTCTCACTTAAAAATATTTCCTCTTATTTGAATTTGAGTATGCTGCCACCAAGTGGTTGCCAGTTCTTTGATTAACATGGTCTCATAATTCAAACTGCAGGCTGCACTGTTTCTATTGCTGTTGTTGGTGTATGTGTCAGGATTGGGATAGTGAATGCCTATGAATAGTTGAAGGTATCAGGTATTAGAGGGAGTTAGGGCAAATCTTCATGAAACAGCAGGAAGATATTGAAAAATAAAAATGGGCTGTAACTTGAGGAGGCGAGAGGAAGGACGGTATGTGTCCAAAGAATGAGATCAGGATTAGAGGAGTTGTGGAGTAGAGGGAACAGGGAAATAATAGGAAAAAGGGAAAATGACCCAGAGTTAAGAGAACTTGATCACTGAAACAATTTTCATCCTGTGTTTCTGTACTTTCTATGGTTCTTGTACTTATTAGGGACTACAAATAGCAAGATAGATGCATTATCTTGAAAAGGATTCTGTCTTGTATATATTTGTATCGCTCACAGTGTCTAATGTAGTGCTGGGCACATAGTTGGTTCTTAATAAAGGTCTGAATGAATGACCCAAACCTGCAAGAGTTGAGACAATATATAGTGGAGGTGAGGGGTGCTGGCTTGAGGCA
This sequence comes from Symphalangus syndactylus, assembly GCF_028878055.3. Taxonomy (NCBI): domain Eukaryota; kingdom Metazoa; phylum Chordata; class Mammalia; order Primates; family Hylobatidae; genus Symphalangus; species Symphalangus syndactylus. The sequence continues at coordinate 132,381,486 of NC_072447.2, read as the reverse complement.
CAGGGGCAGCCCCTAATGAGCAAGCCTTGACAGTGTCTTGCCTCTATCAAGCTGATGCCTTGCACAACTTTAGCTGGCTCCTATGATCAATATTCCAAATTAGAACCTTCTCCAAATCTTCTCAGGAAGGTACTTACATGCCCCCTTCTTCCTCCTCCACTACCTTCTCCGCTCCTTCCTCTTCTCCCTCTTCCTCTCCTTCCCCTACTCCCTCATTTTCTTCCTCCTCTTCCTCTTTCTCCCCTTCCAAGGCTCTTGATGTCTTCATACCTCTGAACAAGTCTGGGTGGTTGGAAACAGATGACCTCTGGAAGCTTTTGATTGCAGGATGAGAGATCTAGGGTTCTTTCCATTCATAAGATGTATAGGGAATGACTGTATAGGGCTTTCAAAAAATGCATATGAAAATTGGGGATTGTTCTATGTAAGATGTTTGCTGAATTAATACCTTAGACACAGTCTCCAGAAAGGGGTTTACTCCTGCATGGTAACATGCATGCTATGTCATCTTTGGCCTTGGCTAGTATATGTTCACATGACTAGTTTTTTCAAGGTACACACTCCTGGATCTCAATCTTTACCCAAATATTATAATTCATGAATATCTGGTGAAAGTGTCCTGTGTGCACTTCCCCTAATGTAGAAATGAAATCCTTGAAGACGATTGTTTTAGTAAGCAAGTATGACTGTAGTCACTTGTTTACTTGCTTTAGTAAGACCTATTTGGCACCATAAACATCCACATATCTAACACAGAATTTCCCAGTCAGGGTTCCACGTGGAGCAGCATAGCATAGTGGATAAGTATGAGGGCTTGGGACTACTGACTGCTCAAATTGTACCTCTGTTGTTTGATGTTGGGCAAGTCACTTAATCTCTCTCTGTGCTTCAGTTTACTAACCTGTAAAAAAGGCTAATATAAATTACTTTACATGGCTGTTATGGAGGTTAGGTTAAATGACAAAACACATGTAGTGTGCTTAAGCACAGTGCTTAGCGTATAATAAGTATACAATTATTGGTAGTTATTATATAAATTTCTTCCTTGAACATAAACTTTGGGAAGTGATGGCCCTGGATAGTGTCTCTCTTACTATCATGTCCTTGCCCTCAGCTTCTGAGGCTTATGAAGATTCCCTGGGCACAGAGACTCAGGCTGTCTCCTGGCCCACAGAGTACGGAACAAGTGGGAGCTTGTAAGCTAAGTAGGATGTCATTTTGAGTCACCACTGCTCTAATTTCTTTAGACATTTCTGAAGAACAATTGGATTCCCTTCAGTTTTAATTTCCCTACCTTCTCAGATAAATTTTCCAAGTGTCCACTTCCCATTTCTTCGATCAAAGCCAGAGTTGAAGGAAGCTGGCCTTCAGTCTCCAACCAGACTGAGAGCACCATTTGATCTCAAGAGCAAATTGTATTGGAAAAGAAGCAGAGCCACTGACTGAAATGAATTGTCGTTAAATGAGGCTTTAAATGAAACCACAAGGCAGAGCCTTGTCCTAATTGGCAGTGGAGTTAATCGGGTAAGAGGCCAATTCCAGATGTCCCATTGCAGAACTTTTAAAACTTGCTCCCTGCTTCTTTTACTTTCCGCCCCTAACCACCTCTTTCCACCCTCACACTGCCTTTGAAAGATGATGATCATTGGGCAAAGATAACACTGAACTATTTATTTATTTATTTATTTTGAGACGGACCCAGGCTGGAGTGCAGTGGCGCGATCTCGTCTCACTGCAGGCTCTGCCCCCCGGGGTTCACGCCATTCTCCTGCCTCAGCCTCCCACGTAGCTGGGACTACAGGCGCCCGCCACCTCGCCCGGCTAATTTTTTTTTTTTTGTATTTTTAGTAGAGACGGGGTTTCACCGTGTTAGCCAGGATGGTCTCGATCTCCTGACCTCGTGATCCGCCCACCTCGGCCTCCCAAAGTGCTGGGATTACAGGCGTGAGCCACCGCGCCCGGCCAACACTGAACTATTTAACATCTTTTTAAAATCTATAATCTATAAATTGAGTGCAGGAATAGAAAATGTCAGAACCATGATACAATTTGAAATGTTTCATGTGGTAGGGTGGATAATGGTACCCCAAATACATCCGTGTTCTAATCCGTGGACTGTGAATATGTTACTTTACATGCAAAATAAACTGCCTATGTGAATAAGGTAAGAATCTTGGTACAGAAGGATTATCCCAGATTATCCAGGTAGGCTCAGTGTAATCACAAGGGTCCTAATGAGAGAGATGAGGAAAGAGTCAGAGGCAGAGGAGCAGATATGATGACAGAAGCAGAGATTGGAGTGATGACATGGAAGGTGGAGGAAGGGGCCAAAAGCCGAGGAATACAGGCAGCCACTGGCAGCTGAAAGACACAAGTAAATGGATTTTCCCTTCCGAGCCTCCAGAAGGAACTAGCCCTGCCTGCACTGCAACTTTAACCCAGTGAGACCCATTTCAGACTACTGACCTCCAGAACCGTAAGAGAACACATTTGTGTTGTTTTAAGCCAGCTCTCTCCCAAATACTCCCAGATATGCTGTAGAGCCGGAAATTTCCCAAATTAGAAGTATTGCTTTGGATGATATCAATGAAGGACATAATTGTTAAAAAGCCTCCACTGAAATGCAAAGGGAAATGTGTTAGGCAACATTCAGCCTGTTATGCCTTGATCTGACTGGCTGGCAGAGAGCACGGAAGAGGACCCAAGATGCGGGGATTTCCGGGCCTTGGGGCATGAAATTGATGGGTGGGATCTGTGTGGCTGGATGCAGCAAGTGATGCCTGGGATGAGAGGATGCCACAAAGGAGAGAGCCTGAAAACAAAATCCCATTTATCACACTTCTTCTTGAGTTTTCACCCAGTGAAAAACTCAATGCTTCGGATGTGAGCATCACCTATGTCACTAATCCAGCTTCAAGCCTGTTCCATAAAGCTCCTGGTGAACTTAAAGAAATAACTTTTTGCACTTATCTAGACTTACAAACTCTCTGACTTGAGACTGACTTCTCTTTGGTCTACCCTTGTAGGATTTGGTCTCCTTTTGGTATTCCAATGTCTTCCAACTTCTACTGCCTATTTTAGACTCCTGGTCTCCTCTAACTTCAGCTCTTTGGGCTGCCTGCCAGGCATGTTTCTGTTCTTTCTCAGAGCCTTGAGTTTTCTCCTTCCAAGAATTCTTTGCCCTAACCTGTAAACCATTGCCACCCAGCCCCTGGCACCAAAGCTACCATTAGACCCTGATTAGGAGACCTCTCAGATTCCTTATGAGATGACCCTGAGAGGCAATTATCCTCCACACTGCACACTTTCCAGGGTATTTTGGCCTTTATAATAAGAAGTAGCAGATTTACAGATGAAGGATCTGCAATCCCAAAACGTGCTCTCTGTGTCTGCAACGAACATACTCCCTCACTTGCTTTTCCCTACCTCTGATCTCACTCCCAGAGCACTGCAACAAACGTCCAGAAAAGTGAGGATCTTTGAACCCATTAGTAGCTCCCCAAGCCCCATATCCACTTGTAGTTTGATGAAAATGAGAAGCATGGATCTGATCAGTTGGGCCTTTACAGATGCGTGTCAGATCCACATGAATAATATGATCTTCGAGCAACCCAGAAAGGAGAGATTTTCTGTTTCTCAAGTCCCTTGCCTCAGAGTCAATACAGTGATACCATCTAAGAAAGGATCTGTAGCCTAGGATATATAACAGATTCACTTATTATGCTATCAGGACGCCTGAGGCAAATCCATCCAAATGTGACTGCTGACTTCTTAGGAACTGGACAAGTGAGCTCAGGTACTGTAAAGGAGCACCTATGACTTGTTTACCAGGTCTAAGTTGCACAATCACGAGAGCCCAAGAATATCAAATAATCCACATCAAATTTTCAAACAGCAAGACATGATATGTTCTCAATTTCCAGGCCATGTTTATTATTAAATGATGTTCTAGCCCTTTGACAATACCTGCTGTTAGAACCAGGGCTTGGGTGGTGGTGGAACAGGCCACAGTGGCATAGACAAGACCTGGGAATTCAGGAAGTTTTCCTTGGTCAGGAGAAGTCTGCGGCTGGGACAAGTATGATGTGGTTTGGATGTTTGTCCCCTCGAAATCTCATTTTGAAATGTAATTCCCAATGTTGGAAGTGGGGCCTGATGGGAGGTGATTGAATCACAGAGGCAGCTCCCTCATGAATAGCTTAGCACCATCCACTTGGTGATAAGTGAGTTCTTGCTCAGCTAGTTTGCATGAGATCTGATTGTTTAAAACAGTCTGAGACCTCCTCCCACCCTTTCTCCTGCTCTCACCATATGACATACCTTGCCTGCTCCTGCTTTGCTTTCCTCCATGATTGTAAGCTTCCTGAGGCCCTCACCAGAAGCCAAGCAGATATTGATGCCATGCTTGTACAGCGTACAGAAATGTGAGCCAATTAAACCTCTTTTGTTTATAAATTACCCAGTCTCAGGTATTCCTTTATAGTAAGGATTTAATTCCAAGGTTTAATGATTTGGTTATTACAGGGTTGAGTACATGGTGGTTTGACTCCAAAAGTAGGTTCAGAATCATATCAGGCCTAAGAGGGATAAGAGCAGGTAAAATGTGAGAATACGTTTCCACGGTGACAAACTGAACCGAGAACCTGGCTATTGGCCAAGCAGGAGGGAAGCAGTTGTCCAATGGCCATCTAAGTAGCTAGCAATTGCCAGAGTTCAGATTAGCAGCTGGTGAATTATCAAGGAATGATGGCAGTGGGTATTAGGGATTCAGTTCCAGATTCAGATTAGGAAACAGATTTTTTTGTGTGTAGGAAATCTAGTCCCAATACTAGGATACCAGGCAAGGAATTAGACATCGGGGAGGAAAGACATGGAAGGGCTCCAGTTATGAAGGTACATATATTCTGTGTCAATAGAAAATATGACTCAGTGCTGCATTGCTGAATTATTTTCTTCAAACTCTTCCTGATTGGTGGCCTCTTCCAGCCTATTATTCACAATATAGCCAGAGTGAGCAACACTCTAAGCTGATCACATTGTTTTAATTGCTCTTAGGAGAAAGACCAGATGCGTTATCAATCTCTAGAAGGTTCTGCATGGTTTGGCTCTTGCCTGCCTTTTTAGCCTCATCTCCCACCATTTCTCCTTTCACTCTTGGCACTCTAGCTGCACTGGTTTTCTGTAAAATCCTCAGGTCTCTACTGTCTCTCAGAGCTGTTGCACATTGTAATTTCTTTTTTTTTTTGAGACGGAGTCTCGCTCTGTCGCCCAGGCTGGAGTGCAGTGGCGCAATCTCGGCTCACTGCAAGCTCCGCCTCCCGGGTTCACGCCATTCTCCTGCCTCAGCCTCTCCGAGTAGCTGGGACTACAGGCGCCCGCCACCACGCCCGGCTAATTTTTTGTATTTTTAGTAGAGACGGGGTTTCACCGTGGTCTCGATCTCCTGACCTCGTGATCCGCCCGCCTCGGCCTCCCAAAGTGCTGGGATTACAAGCGTGAGCCACCGCGCCCGGCCGCACATTGTAATTTCTTCTGCTCAGAGTGTATGTTACCCCTTTTTTCATCCTTCCAGTCTCAATTTAAATGTCACAACATCAGGAAGGTCTTCTCTGATTTGTTTGTCTAAAGAAATGACCCCTTATTCTTTATAATGGTTCTACTGACCACCATCATTTACACTTACAAGTCACACCCACTAACCTTGCGTACCAGGACCAGCGAGCTCACCACCTGCTGTGCACCACTTTCATCGGTGTTACCTCCCCAATATCCTGATCATTTCACCACAATTCCCCACTGTCATGCACATCACCACACCCTCTAGCTCCACTCATCACCACCAACCTCATCCACCCCTTCTATAACCCATGCTCCCCTTTGGCCCATCTCTCTACCAGTCCTGATTAGCCACACTCAAAAGCCCCACACATTATCATCAGCCACGCCATCCTTTGCCCATCAAGCAGTTCCAAACACTAGCAGCCCTACCGCACCACTTCTCCTGATGAGCACGGGCCCTCCTGCTTACAGTTCAGGCATCAGCCAGCTTCAGTGATGTCTTTGACCATTCAGTCTGGATAAGGTTTCCTTGTTTTCACTTCTCATAGCCCCCTCCCTGCCTTTCTTCTTCATAGTTCTGATCACAATGCTAACCATACAGTACTTTAGGTAACTGTGCTTAGCGGTAATCACCCTCACAGCTTTATGTCTATTTATTCATTGCTATTTCCCTTGTACCTAGACACACAGTATATCTAAAAAAATAATGCTGGATCTTGTTGTATCAAGCGTTACAGATTAAAAAGCCCAAGGCTCTAATCAGCTAAATAATGTACTCAGGGTTGCATGTCTAAGTGCCAGAGGTGGGATTCAAACCCAGATCTGGCTGACTATAAATCCTGTGGGTTCTTAACCATTATATCAATGGTTTTTGCCAGTCCAGCAGCATCAGCTTCACTTGGGAACTCATTAGAAATGCAAATTCTCAGGTTCTGCCTCAGATTTACTGAATCAGAAACCCTGCAGGTGAGGCCCAGCACTTTGTCTTTTAACAGGTCCTCCAGGAGATTCTGAGGCCCAATCAAGTGTGAGAACCACTGCTCTACATGACATTTCCCATTATATGGTTTCCGCTTGGTAAAAGATCCATGTTGTTCTCGGTCTGTGCAAATAGCCCTAATGCTACCTAGCATGGGGCTCAGTATATGATAGGTCTTTAATAAGTGCGTGTTGAATAAGTGAATTGAGCTCTTGGGTACACTAGGTTTTGAAAGACATGAGTAGGGTTTTTTTTTTTTTCATCAAAACCACAGAGGGACAGTGAAAATACCATTGAAAGCCTAATATAAGGGACATGACACTTGCCTGGAAAAAAGTTTTCAAAATGAAATTATTTATTACCTTCTCCTTTCCCACTCCTCCTTTCAGGTCAGTCTTTTCTATGAAAAGATTGTCTCTGACCCCTGTGGTTCATATTGATAGCCCTCTTATTTGGCTTCTTTGCAGCATTTAGTGTATCACTTAAGCTATCCTTGGATTATATGTGATGATGCATTTTTTGAGTGTCTCAGATATATAAATCATAGTCTCCATAATGAAACTATATTCTCTTTAGCACATGGACTGTGTCTTTTCTTTTTCCTCTTCTAGTTTCTACCATGGCCTTAATATATAGTAAGATGTTGGGATAATGTTTTAATAAATTATCCTGTGTGTGTTTGTGTGTCTGTGTGTATGCTTATACCTAGTCCTTTCCATATTCAGCAAACACATTCATCACCTAAGAGAAAGGCTGTTATAGTAGAAAAGCAGAAGACAAAAAAAAGTAAATTTGTAGCCTTTGAGTTTTAAAAGCCTATTTAGAATTTCAGGAACTAGAGCTTTTGAGCTTCAAAGGCCCGAGTCCTAAAGAACCCAGAAAATGCACTTCATGACATACACACTAGATTTGAAAGGATACAGGATAAGTTAAAGCCTGTTTTCCTCTTCTCCAAACTAGATGAAGATCCTATCAGATATGAGAAAAGTGAGAATTAGAACAAAAGAGTGAGTCCTTAGTGAGTCCCTTAACAGAGGTGCTGTAACATGATGTTGTGGACCAAGACCCAAATTGAAGAAATATGAATAATACAACCCTCAATGGGGCATGGGAGTAGAGAAATCTGAGAGCAGATGAGACTGTTCCTTGCCTCTCCCCACATAGAGGTTTTTGAACAGTTCCCCTGAACCTAGCCTGACACCAGAGCAGTAGTGTTGACTACATGTATTATATGTCAGGAGACAGGGCTTGAGACCACCTCACAATTCCCTAGACTCTGGGGAGGTATTGGAAGAACCGAGTGTTTTCTAAATACCCACAAGGACATCTCAAGACCTGAGAGATCTTAATCTCAAGGCTAAGGAGGCACAGCAGTGATCTGAGTGCATCTGTAACTGATGCCTGGGTGGAATTTGAATATCCCTAGAACACATGCAGAGAGATAACCAAGGCCACACATGACAATGCAACTCTCTGGATTCCGGGTGAACAACAGCAGGCAACTGAAGATCAAACACTTTCTGCTTGTCTTAGCCACAATCCCAGAGATTGTGGGGAGTGCTTGAATTGACTGGAGTTAAGATTTATACTACTTGGAGGAATAGGTGCTCAAAATAGACCGAGATATTAGAAAAACATTCTTGTGCATTTGATTTTGTGAGTTGACATTTCTTTTTTTTTCTTCTCTTTTCTTTCTTTCTTTCTTTCTTTCTTTCTTTCTTTCTTTCTTTCTTTCTTTCTTTTTCTTTCTTTCTTTTTTTTTTTTTTTTTTTGAGATGGAGTCTCACTCTGTCACCCAGGCTGGAGTGCAATGGTGCGATCTCGGCTCACTGCAACCTCTGCCTCCCAGTTTCAAGCGATTCTCCTGCCTCAGCCCCCTGAGTAGCTGGGATTACAGGCGCACGCCACCACGCCTGGCTAATTTTTATATTTCTAATAGAGACGGGATTTCACCATGTTGGTCAGGCTGGTTTCGAACTCCTTTTCTCGTGATCCACCTGCCTCAGTCTCCCAAAGTGCTGGGATTACAGGCATGAGCCACTGCACCCGGCCCACATTTCTATCAATTCTATCAAGGCACACTATATTTGGTCAATTGGATTGAATTGATGAACAAGATCCTTTTTCCTGAGAACAACATTGAGGAGAAAAGTGAATCAGAAAACGAAAAGCTTATCAGGTGTGGTGGCTTGCGCCTGTAATCCCACCACTTTGAGAGGCCAAGGCAAGAAGATCACTTGAGCATAAGAGTTTGAGACCGGCCTTGGCAGCACGGTGAGACCTTGTCTCTACAAAAAATAAACAAAATTAGCTGGGTGTGGTGGCACACACTTGTAGTCCCAGCTACTTGGGAGTCCGAGGTGGGAGAGGATCTCCTGAGCCTGGGAGGTTGAGAAGCAATGAGCTGAGATTATACCACTACCACTACCACTGCACTCCAGCCTGGGCAACAGAGCAAGGCCCTGTCTCAAAAACAAAAAGAGAAGCTCCTGCTGGGGAATTGGGTAAATTATTGAAGTGCTCCCTGAGCTGTCTTTGCCTCAATATGCTTTTAAGCCAACACTTCTCAACTTTTCTAGTCCTTGGTAGTGACAGTGATGTTCCATATACTATGGTATACCTAGTTAGGCAAAGTAGAGTCTAGCTATAGCCACTCAACTACTTACTAAGGCAGGAGAGTTAACTCAGGCATTTCAGAGTCTTTATACATATTCAGAGATTGAAACAAGAAGAAGTTTTAAAATAACCCCCCAGATTCCAAACTGTACATGTATTTACAAATGTATGACTTGATCATTGATTTTTAGCAGGTAAACAGAACCAGACAAGTTCATATTTTTAACTAGGTTATAGCCTGAGTATTGCATTTGGAAGGACCATGTTATGTATTAAACTGTGTGAGGCTGCTGTGATTACGCTGTAGATAGGCAGAGGTCTCCAGAGTCAATTGGGGTTGTTGAATCACATTCAGCGAATGTCCTTGCATCTCAATTGAAGAAGCTTGCTATTGAGGGACTCCCTTGGAGTAATCAATTAAAAGCAGTAGCATTAAGCAGTTAATGGTGCTGGGAAATCAATACTGGTATGGGGAAGAAACAATTCCCTGCAATGATTTCTATGCAAATTCTGATTCTTTTACCTAATGACATTAGGATTCACTAATGACACATAACTCAAGGAATTGCTTCTTTCCCAGTTAAGCATGAAGCACATTTTTGCCCCTACAACCTTGGCGGCCACTTGGGCAGCTTACTTCTGTTGCTGGGAAGCAATAGATTAAGGTAAGGCAGCCAAACTTTCTATGGGTCCCTCTTGTGGGAGAGGAGGTCTGATAGAAATACTGACTTTCTGAAGATTGGAGTGGGTTCCTGAAAGGGCGAGGAGCATTCATTCTTTCATTCAGTGAGCATTTGTCTGCCCTGGCCCTGTACCTTTAACTGCTCCATCCCCACTCATGACCAAGGTAGTCCTATCAAAGATACCTATAGCTCAGCCCAAACTGCTTTGAGACTCTCTCTACTTTCTCCCAGAGTAGATTCCACTACTTTCTCCCAATATTAAATATTGTAGTGGGCATGCATTTTACCCCAAAATATAGAGTGAAATAAATATTTCTTTTATTCTCTAAATATCAATCTGCTCAGAGACCATACCCTCCCCCCAGATTTGATAGAACATTTAATCTCATTGTTGAGGCCTCCATGTCCATGTTAAGTACTAAGCATCTTGGACCATCACAGGGGATCCTCAGGTCTTCAGTTTTTCACACTGGCCATCACTGACATACTCATTGTCCAAGCCTGTATGGTCTCTTCAAGGCTAGCAGCTCTGCTGCTTCTGGACCAAGCTGAGGCACAGGGGATTCTGTCCAGGCTGGGAGTCCTGAACTGGTTTGGGTCTAGTCTTTCTTGGATATCACATTGCCATTTTTCTCCGATGTCTTATCACCTCCCTGGGCACTGTCAAGGAACAGGGTGTCTATATACTCTACTTGTAGAATCTGTAAAACTCCAGTAACCCTGTCTGTTTTGAGAATACTGTCTTGAAGCTCTATAGGTACTTCTATATCTCTGTTTTCCAAACCTCAGAGCCACTTCCATTGTAGAACAGTAATTTAGCTCTTTGTTTCCTCTTGCCTTGGCTTTAGAACTCTGCATCCTCTTAACTTTGATCTGGAGCAGTTGAATCTTTGGGTCATATTGCACCAGGTAGGCTGTGTGCATGTACACAAGTATATGTGTGTGTTATGGGGAGGGGTGCTCATTCTTTCTGAATTTTCCCTTTCTCATCCTCCCTTCTCCTCCACCCCCCACACCTAGCAAACTTATAACTATCCTTCAAATCTCAGCTTATATGTAGTTCTTCAGATTAGTTTTTCATGCTCCTCTACTCTAAATAGTCCCTTTTATACACATGTATAGCACCCTGTAGCTATTCTATGTAGCACTTGCCATAATGGTAATGAGTTATTAGGGTGATTGTTAATGTTTGTTTTTTTCCCATGAGTTTGTAAGCTCCATGAGAATAGGGACTGTTCTTTTTGTTCATTGTTATGTCCCTATCTCCTCAAAAAATATCTGACATTTAGATGTTGTAAACAAATGTTGAATAAATGAAGTGATATCTTTCCATATCTTTCCATATTAGAAGTAACAACAGAGAAATGATTTTCTAATTTTTCATTCTTTAAATTTGTATGGTGTTGATAGCTTGTACAATGAAAATGATAGTACATGTACTATCATAGCAAAAGAGTTGGCATAAAGTTGTTTATACTATCTTCCTCTTATCTTTTTAACACATAATATCTGTAGTGATGCCTCCTTTTTCATTCCTGATATTTCATTCCTCATGTTGATAATTTGAGCCCTCTCTCTTGGTCTTTATTGAAATACAGTAATTATATTCATCTAAAACATCATTAAGATAATGAAAAGGCAAATTAGAGTGGGAGAAAATATTTATAATATACATAACTTGCAAAGGACTTGTGTCCAGAATATATAAATAACTCCCATGGATAAATAAAAAACGACAGATAACCTAATTAAAAATTAAGGACTTGATCGGGTATTTCACCAAATAGTATACCGACATGTTTAGCAAGCATCATTAGTCATTGGGGAAATGCAAATTAAAACCACAATGAGTTACCACTATACATTTATCAGAATAGTTATCATTAAAAAGACAAACAACAGCAAGTATTGTCAAGGAGTGGAGTGAGTGGAACTCTCATATGCTGTTGACTGCAGTGTAAACTGGTACAACTACTTTGGAAAACCGGCAGTATCAATTAAAGTTGAATATATGTGTACCCAATGATCTAATAAATCCATTACTATGCATATACCCGACAGAAATGGACACATTTGCACCAAAAGACATGTGCAAAATGTTCACAGCAGCATTATTTGTAATGGCACCAAACTAAAAATAATCTAAATGTTCATCAACATTAGAATGGATAAATTGTGGTATATTCATACAACGGAATATCACACAGCAATTAATAAGAAAAAAATACTACAACACCAAGCACAATGGATGAATCTCACACATATAAGATTGAATAAGAAGCCAGAGATAAAGGAGAATACATTTATATCCAGTTCAAGCACAGGCAAAACTAATCTATGGTGATAGAAATTAGAATAATGATAGAAGACCAAGAGAAACATGAGAGAGACTTTTGGGATGCTGATAATGCTCTGAGTCTTGATCTAGGTGATGGTAACATGAGTGTAATTACTTTACAAAAATTAATCTGTACAATTAAGATTTACATTTTCTGTATGTTGTATTTCAATAAAAGTTTATAACAATAGATAGAATAAATACATTAAAAGAGAGTGTGACACTGGATGAATTTTAATGTTCCTTCTAGTTCTAACATGCTATGAATTTATGTTTGAAAATGTTTTGAAAATAATAAAATCCTTGACAAGTATAAGGTCTTTTATGACTATCAGTGGTAGTTGACCCTGAATTCCTCATGATTTCCTGATCAAGTCATGAAGAATAATTTGCTTGAAGTTTTATATATTTGTTTCCCATATGAAAATGTAAGTTACCTCCCTTTCTGGCTCTTGTTCATTTCCTAGTTTCTTTGGAATTTTTTGGTGAAGACATTGAATGAACCACAGAGGCAAATACCATGGAGAGTAATCCTGATTACTCGTATAGTTGGAGTTGGCAAGAATGATGGCAAAGCCCCTGAATGCAAAATGCAAGGTTTAAGGAGAATGCTTCAGGATTCCTTTAAGTCATCTGTGGCTTTGGGTTCCCCAGACTATGTTTTCTACTTCAATGCATAATGCAGCAGTGGAAATAATAATGATTTTCCCAATCACTTGACCTCCGTTAGGAGTCAATTTTAATGTTTAAGAGAAAGTGGTGCAATAAAAGACAAATAAAATACATTTAGCATTCATTTCCAAATGTAGTCATTCAAATAGCATCACCTTTATCATTGTCATTACTTTCTTTTTTCCTTAGCCTTACCAGTAAAACTCCATTAATGAATCTACACAGTTGAAAAAGTGGTAGACTTATTCTGAGAGATGAGGCTTTGGCTTTACTGAAGCCATTGAGCTTGCTTAGAACACACTATTCATTTTTTTCTTGGAAGCTTTGCTCTCTTTCAGATATTCATTAAGAACTCAACTTTCCCGGTATCTAAATCAAAGTATCCTTTAAAGGTATATCGCCTTCCTAATTCTTAGCCTGGGAAAAAATGTCAGAAAATTCTTTAAACTCATTTAGTGAAGTATTTTAAATGCTCATCTCGCACTTTTGAGTGAAGTGTAATTTACATTTCATAAAAGTAGAAGCCGAGCAGCAAGCTGTAAGTAATTATCATATAATTAAATGTCTACTATGAAGGGAATGAAAACGTGGGCTCCTTTGTGCCTTTCGTGACTGGGTTATGCAATAGCAAATTAAATTACAGCTCTTTATCTCAGGAAGTCTCCATGGGACCTACTGAGGGTTTTTAAAATATACCCCTGAGTTGCCAATATAGTTTCAGCTGAAACCTGAAGCAATCACTTCACTGTCCAAGCAGACCACATGGAAATGGATTCTGTAGCTTTGGTTTTAGAATGGAAACCAAAGTGTCTACTCCTCTCAGTAACTTAGAAAACCCCTTTTTCCCTAGGTTAATATTTGTAAATGGGAAACACTAACATGATAATTGGTAATTAATTATTACTGTGGATGAGCTTTATTTATTTAAATTCACAAAGCAGTTGGCTTTAGGGATAATAATCAAATATTAAATGCATTTTTAATTAGTTGAAATACTCCTAATCTGATCTTATCTAATAGTCACTTAAAATATGCATTGCGTACTTGCTAAGTTCTAGATGCTATGGGGCATCAGAGGGTCAAAAAAGACGTTCTCTGCTCTGAAGTCGATTACAGTCAGGAAGGGGATAGAAGCTATGCATACAAAAAATACAATATAAGGCAAAATTAGATAGTTATCAGAGAATCCAAGGTGGAGGAGCTCAGAGGAAGGAGCAATCATTTCTATTTTTGGCTAAGTAGAGCAGGTAAGGTTTTAAGAAAATAATATTTAATTTGGTGGATAAGGGATAGATTTATTATAGGAGGAGGTATTGAGGAGCCCATGATCAATTATACAGGTGGGAAACCAGCACAGGGTCTTCAGGAAATGAAGTAGAGTAGTTTGTTCCCTTATTCAACAGTCACTGTGGCAATTTATTTAAATTTGTGAATACGATTGTTAAGTTTTACAGACTTTCTTCTCAGTCAAAAGCTATAATATGATATTCTTGATATTGTTTGGAGTATTAGACTCATGTAGGGGTCTAGTGAGAGATATGGATGATGTATTATTTAATTCCTGCATTGCCATGAAAATACCTGAGATGGGGTAATTTATAAAGAAAAGAGGTTTAATTGGCTCACATTCTGCAGGATGTGCCAGAAGCATGGCAGCATTTGCTCGATTTCTGGGGAAAGATCAGGAAACTTACAATAATGGCAGAAGGTGAAGGGGGAAGCAGGCACTTCTTACATGGCAAGAGCAAGAGGAAGAGAGCAAGAAGGGGGAGATATCACACATTTTTAAACAACCAGATCTCATGAGAACTCTATCATGAGAACAGCACTAGGGAGATAGTGTGAAATGGGTAGAAACTGCCCCCATGATTCAATCACCTCTCACCAGACCCCACCTCCAGCATTGGGGATCACATTTCGACATAAATTTTGGGTGGGGACACAGATCCACACCATTTCAGATGACAGTGGAAGTTGCAGCTGGATTGCAAAGACAATTGGTCACCAGTCCAATGAAGACAGACTTTACTGAGAGAATCATTCATTTAAAAAGTTATTGATGGACTATTGTGTACCCAGCATGTAGAATACAGTCGTGAATATCTTTCCTGCCCATAGGGAAATGGGTTTAGTGCAGGAGATGGTTGAGAGGTGTGAGGGCCCCTCTCTTACAGGATGTGAGGTATCAGGAAAGGCATGCCTTCTAGAGATGGAAATGTCTGAGTTGAAATATAAAGGACAGCATAGGCTTTTCTGGAGTGAAGATGGTAGGAAGGTGTTTCAAGCAGAGAGAACCTGTCAAATCACTGAGGTGTAGAGAACCAGAGAGTTCCTGGTCTTGCTGGGCTTGAACCTAGGGTGTGAACTGAGTTGTAGAGAGTCAATGCTAGAGGGGTCAAAAAGGAATCTGATAGTGAAATACCCTATAGAGGCTATTGCAATGATTCAGTTGGAAATGACAAGACCTTGAGTTAAAAATATAGTAGCAGGGAAGAAGAAGAAGAAGAAGGCATACATTTGAGAGATATTTAGGGGGTAGAATTTACACGATTTGCTAATCAATTGCATGTAAGTGATGAGGTGGGTAATGGAGAGTGAGTGTGAATCTCAGGATTGAACTTTGGTGTCAGGAAGTGCCATTCATTAAGAGGGGAAACACAGGAGGATAAGACTTGACGGGGAAGTCCTGAGCTCAGTTTTACCTATGTTGAGTGTGAGGTGCCTGTCAGATATCCAAATGAAGATTGGATATATTATTTGGGGTGCAGGAGTGTAGTTTGTGCTATGGATATAGTCTTGAAAGTCATCAGTATTAGGAGTTAAAAATCTGAATGGCTACAGGATCCAGACAGGTGACATACATGAATAATTCTGTTTGGGGCTGTTATGGGCCTAAGACAAAAAGAAGAGATGAGCACAAGCCCTCCCCAAAGACATTCAAGTTAGAAATAAATGTTGGAGGTTGCACTGGGGAAAAGAAAAAAAAAATCTGGTAAGCCAGCCAAACAAAACCCAGCTGCAGGCCTTATGAATCTTCAAGCAGCCAGTTTTCCATACTTGAGACATACGTATGCATATAGAGTAGATGTAGCTTTTATGCAGGGGGAATATATAGAGTACAGAAAAAGGACAAGGACAGAGGTCCAGAGGAGTAACACAAAAAACAAGCAGATACTCCACTCCGGGTTGGGGAGGAAGAAGAATGACAGAAGGGAGAGAGAGAAGAAAAAGGAGAGGGAGATGGAAAGAAAACCAGAGTATGGTGTCCAGGAAGCAAGAGGAGAAGAAAATTTTCAGGCAGGGAATGGTTAACTGTGTTGAATGCTACAGACTTAGATCAAGATTGTGAACTTTCTATAGGAATTTGTACCATGGAGAGATTGCTAGCTTGAAATGAAACCATTTCAGTGGTGTAGTGGGGGCTAAAGCCAAACTATAGTGGGCTGAGGATTTAATGGAGGAGAAGAAGTGGAGACTGTGAGTATAGACAAGTCTTTCAAGAAATTTGGTTGTGAATGTGAGGTGAGCAGTTGGGTGGCAGCTGGCTATTTATCTGTACATATACACTGGGAGAGACATGAGCATACTTGTATGCTAAAGAGAGAGGATGAAGTTGAAGAAGTAAGAATGAGAAGGATCTGTTGAAGAGCTGGGATCCCTGGAAAGGTGGAAATAAAAGAGATCCAGAGAATAGGTGGAAGGATTATCCTTGAGATAGAAGAAATGGAAATTGAAGATAATTTCATTTAACAAAGATTTATGGAGCCTCTGTACTGTGCCAGATACTGTTCTAGGTACTGAAGATGTAGCAGTTTGACAAACCAGGACAAAAATCCCTGCCTGGATGGAACTTACATTCCAGAAAGAATGAAGTATGTACAAGAGCAAATACATAAAAGCAGGGATGAAGCATTGGAAATGTAGTTGAAACATTCTTATTTGATGACCTCAATTTTCTCTGTGACTGAAGGAAGAGATCTTATGTTACTGGACATAGAAAATATTGGGTTGGGGTTTGTGTGAAAGAAGGGCCTAGGAACAGAAAAAGAAACTTCTGAGCAGCAACTAGACTCCTACTTGTCTTGCAGTAGAGGAAGGATGCACAAACTTTTTCTGTAAAGGACCAGATAGAATAATATTGTCTATATCTACAAAAGTCTTGCTGGGATTTTGATAGAAATTACATTAAATCTGTTTATCAACTTGGGGAGAATTTGCATCCTTACTGTGCTGAGTTCGCAATCCAGAACATGTTATGTATCTCTATTTATTTAGATTATTTTTTATTTCTTTCATTAGTGTTGTGTAGTTTTCAGTGTATAAGTTCCACATGTGTTTTGTTAGATTTACACTTAAGTATTGGATTTTAAAAGGAATTTAAATGGTACTATATTTTGAACTTCAGTGCCCACATTTCATTACTATTATATAGAAATACAATTAATTTTTGTATCATTATCTCCTGTCCTCCAACCTTGCCGAATTCATTTACTAGTTTTGGAGGTTTTTGTAGATTTCTTTGGATATCCTCTGTAGGCATCTTCAAATCTGGGCAGTTTTATTTATTCTCCATCTGTATGCCTTTTATGTTCTTTACTTTCTTTATTGGACCGGCTAGATCTTCTAACATTATTTTGGGTAAGAGTGGTGAAATGGACATCCTTGCCTTTTTCTTGATCTTAGGGGGAAACTATCCAGTCTTTCATCATGAAGTATGATGTTAACTTTAGGATTTATGTAGATGTTCTATATCAAGTTGAGAAAGTTCCTCTCTATATTTTTCTGAGAATTTTTTTAGTGAATTGGTATTAATTTTTTCAAACACTTTTCCTGCATTGATCAATATGTTCATATAATGTTTCTTCTTAATCTTTTAATATGGTAAATTACATGATTGTTTTTTGTAATATTGTACCAGCTTTGCATCTGTCTTTATCCATTGTTTGTTGCTATAATAGAATACTATAGACTAGGTAATTTACAAAGAAAAGAGATCTATTTCACTCACGGTTCTGGAGGCTGGCAAGTCCAAGAGCATGGTGTTGGCATCTGGTGAGGGTCATCTCATGGTGGAAGATATCACATGATGAGGAAGCACACAGGAAAGACAGAGAGAAAAGATGGGGGATAAACTTATTTTTTAAACCAGGAGCCTGTTCCTGTGATAACTAAACCACTCCTGTGATATCAGCATTAATCCATTACCTTTTAAAGACCCCACCTCTTAATGTTGTTACAGTGGCAATTAAGTTTCCAGTACATGAACCTATGGGGGACACGTTGAAACCATAGTATTCTCTCCTGGCCCTCCAAATTCATATTCTTCTCACAGGTAAAATACATTCATTTTATCCCAATAGTCCCAAAAGTCTTAACTTTTTCTCAGCATCAACTCAAATGTCCTGATATATAATAATGTTTTGTTATCCTAAATGTCTCAAAATAGAGTCACTTACAAAAAGTGACTCAGCCCACAGTGAAGTTGCTGACACCTCAAAGTGATAAACATATATATATATAATGGACTGAGGTGATAACACCTGCTGTGGCCAGGCACACTCCAGACCTGACAAGAAAGTGAGGCTGAGATAATGACCATGGATACTCCTGTGGAGAGCCATAAAAAACAAAGAAACTGACCATGACTAAGATGCCTAAAGAAACTCTGCCCATGAGAACTCCAAGGCCTCTTGGTAATGGCTGCTGGAAACTCTGCCTTAGAAGAGCAGTGACTTCCCCCACTGGTCAGCATTTTGAAGGAAATCAAGAGCTGCCCAGTTTGTCTGTCAGTGTGCTGGTCTCCTGAATTACTCGCCATGGTTTGTTCTCCGTCTTTCTTATTACTGCCTTTATGTGTTAAATATATTTGCATGATTATTGGTGTGTGAAAGCCTCGCAATAAACCATAAATTTGAAAGCATTTAACTGGCCACTGAGCCACTTTGAAACCTTTCCCCATTCTTGGATTTAGCACAACTAGGCTGATTCAAACCTGACACAAAAAATCAAAAGTCCAAAGTCTTATCTGAATCAGATATGGGTAAGACTCAAGGCATCATTCATCCTGAGGCAAATTCCTTCCAGCTATGAACCTGTGAAATCAAAACAAGTTATCTACTTCCAGAATACAATGTGGGACAGGTATAGGATAGACATTTTGATTCCAAAAGGGAGAAATAGGCAAAAGGAAAGAAGTAACAAGTCCTAAGTAAGTCCAAAACCCAACAGGCAAACATTAAGTCTTAAACCTGGATAATAACCTGCTTTGACTCCATGTATCACTTCCTGGATGCACTGAGGTGGGAGTTGGACCCCGAAGGCCTCAGGCAATACAGCCCCTATGGCTTTTCAGGGCTCAGTCTATCCAGCAGCTCTCATTGGTAGAAGTTTCATGTCTGCAGTTCTCCCAGGCTGGCATTGCATGTTTGGACCTCTATAGTGCTGAAGTCTTAAGGGCAGCCCTACCCCTGTAGCTCCACTAAGCATTGCCTTAGTGGGGAAGTTCTCTATGGTGGATCTACCTTTGTAGTAGGTTTCTCCCTGGGCTTTCAGGCATTTTGTGGCATCCTTTGAAATCTAGGTGGAGGAAGCCATTCCTCCACAGCTCTTGCATTCTGTGTATCTGTAGAATTAACACCATGTGGATGCTGCCAAGGCTTATGACTTAGACCTTTTGGAGCAGCAGGTCAAGCCATACCTGGACCCACTGAGCCATGAATGCAGCAGCTGATGAGCGCTGCACCAGAATACAGGGAGCAGAGTCCTGAGGAGGCTCTGGGCAGTGAGCCCATGGAAGACACCCAGGACCTGTCCCCTGAAATCATTCTGTCCTCCTATAGCTCTGGGCCTGTGATTGGAGGGGCAGCCTCAAAAATCTTTTAAATTCCTTCAGGGTCTTTTTCTCCCATTGTTTTCATGAATAGCACTTGGCTGTGTTCTATCAATACTAATCTCTTTAGCAAATGATTGCTTGGTCACAATCTTAGTATTATATTCTTCACACTATTTTTTTTAGACAGGGTCTTGCTCTGCCACCCAGGCTGGAGTGCAGTGGTGCAATCTTGGCTCACTGCAACCTCTGCCTCTCAGGCTCAAGCAATCCTCCCACCTCAGCCTCCCAAGTAGCTGGGACCACAGGTGCATGCCACCATGCCTAGTGAATTTTTTGTAGAGACAGGGTTTTGCTGTGTTGCCCATGCTGGTCTCATACTCCTGAGATCAAGAAATCCACCTGCTGGGATAACAGGCTTGGGCCACTGCACCTGGCCTATTCTTCATATTCCAGAGTATGCTTTTTCAGTCTTTACATGGCCAGCCTGTGAATTTTCCTTATCTTTCTGTTTGGCTTATCTTTTTAAGTATAAATTTAATCTTTAAGTCATTCTTTGGCTTTTGCATCTCACTGTATGTGGCTAAAAGTAGCCATGCAGCAGCCTGAATACATTGCTGCTTAGATATTTCTTCCATTAGATATCCTAGTTCATTGCTCTTAAGTTCTGCATTTCATGAAGTCCTAGGACACAGACACAATTCAGCCATCGTCTTTGCTACTTTATAACAAGGAAGGCTTTTTCTTCAATTTCCAATATTTTGTTTCTCAAATCATTCTGTGACCCCATCAGAATGGCCTCTGCTGTACATATTTCTATCAACATTCTGGTCATGACCACTTAAATAATCTCTAAGAAGATTTAGATTTCCTCTGTAGCTCTCCCCTTACAAGCCCTCGCCAGAAACTTAATGCTCTGTTCATGCCAATTTAGACTTTTTCTAGCCTGCTGCTCCAAATTCTTCTAGGCTCTAACAATTATTCAGTTCCAAAGCTGCTTCCACATTTTCAGGAATTTTTAATAGCAATAGCTCCATTTCTTGGTACCAGATTTCTGTCTTAATTTATTTTCTGCTGCTATAACAGAATACTTTAGACTGAGTAATTTATAAAAAAGAAAAAGAAATGTATTTGGCTTACAATTCTGGAGGCTGAGAAGAACATGGTGTGCCATCTGGTGAGGGTCAGTCCATGGTAGAAGAGTGGAAGGGAGAATTGAGCATTCAAGACAGAGAGAAAATAGGAGCTAAATTTATCCATTTATTATGAGCCTACTCCTGTATAACTATCTCATTGTCATAATGACAATCCATTCATGAGAGTGAAGCCCTCATGACTTACTCACCTCTTTTATACCTCACCTCCCAATACCATCACAGTGGCAATTAAATTTCAACATGAGTTTTGATGGGGACATTCAAACCACATCAGTATCCATGGTATAAACCCTACTTGAGCATGTTGTTTAATTACTTTTATGTGTTGCTGAATTGTTTTTTTCAAGTACTTTGTTAGGGATTTTTACATCTATATTCATGAGGGATATTGTTTGGTACATTTCTGTACTGCCTTTGTCTGATTTTCTTATCAGGATAATATTAGCTTTATAAAAGGAATTGAGAAGTGTTCCCTCCTATTGTCTGGAAGATATTGTGTGGACTTAGTATTAATTCTTCTTTAAATATTTCATTTAATTCTCCAGTGAAACAATCTGGACCTGAAGATTTCTTTTTGTGAAGTTTTAAAATTATGAATTTAATTTTGTTATAATGCCATTGAAATTGATATATTTTATATTGGGTGAGGTTGTGGTAGTATTTTTTTTTTGAGAAATTGGTTCATATCATGTATGATGTCAAATTTATGTACGTAGAGATGTTTGTACTATTCCGTTTTTACCCTTTTGATGTCTGCGGGGTCCATAGTGATATCTCATTTTATTCCTGATATTGATAATTCGTCTTTTTTTTTTGAGACAAGGTCTCACTTCAACGCCCGGGCTGGAGTGCAGTGATGCAATCGTGGCTCACTGCAGTCTCAACTTCCCAGGCTCAAGCAATCCTCCCACGTCAGCATCCCATGTTGCTGGGGGGCACAGGTGTGTGCCACCACACCTGGTTAATTATTTTTTGTACTTACTGTGGAGACAGGGTTTTGCCATGTTGTTCATGTGGCTGTCGAACTCCTGGGCTCAAGTGATCCACCTGCCCAGGCCTCCCAAAATGCTCGGATTACAGGCGTGAGCCACTGTGCCTGTTAGATAATTTGTGTCTTCTCTTTTTACCTGGTCAGAGGTAAACAATAGAGGTGTGTCAACTCTATTGATCTTTTAAAAGAACTAGCTCTTTGTTTCAATGACTTTATTGTTTCTCTGTTTTCAACTTCATTGACTTTTTTTAAAATTTTAAAAAATGTTGTGGGTATGTTTATGTAGTAAGTATATATATTTATGGGTTACATGAGACATTTGATATAGGCATGCAATGTATAATAATTACAACAGAATAAATGGGGTATTCATCCCCTCAAGCACTTATCATTTTTGTTACAAACAATTTAATTATACTTTTTGTTATTTAAAATATGCAGTTAAGTTACTTTGACTATAGCCACCCTGTTCTGCTAGCAAATACTAGGTCTTATTCATTCTATTTTGTACCACTAACCATCCCCACTTCTGCCTCACATACCCATTACCCTTCCTAGCCTTTGGTAAGCATCCTTTTACTCTCTATATTGATGACTTCCATTGTTTTAATTTTCAGTCCCACAAATAAGTGAGAACATGTGATATTTGTCTTTCTGTGCTTGGCTTATTTCACTTAATACCTCTAGTTCCATCCATGTTGTTGAAAATGACAGGATCTCATTCTTTTTTATGGTTGAATAGTACTCCATTGTGTATATGTACCATATTTTCTTTATTTCTCTGTTGATGGACACTTAAGTTGCTTCGAAATCTTGGCTATTGAGAATAGTGCTGGAATAAACATGGGAGTGCAGATATCTCTTCGATATACTAATTTCCTTTCTTTTGGGTATATACCCAGCAGTGGGATTGATGGCTCATATGGTAGCTCTATTTTTAGTTTTTTGAAGAAACTCCATACTGTTCTCCATGGTGGTTGTACTAATTTTTATTCCCACTAACAGTGTAGGAGTGTTCCCTTTTCTCCGCATCCTCACCAGCATTTGATATTGCCTGTCTTTTGGATAAAAGCCATTTTAATGTAGGTGAGATGGTATCTCCTTGTAGTTTTGATTTGCATTTCTCTGATGATTGATGATGTTGAACACCTTTTCATATGCCTATTTGCCATGTGTATGCCTTTTTGAGAAATGTCTATTCAGATATTTTGCCCATTTTAAAATCAGATTAGATTTTTTCCTATAGAGCAGTTTAAGCTCCTTATATATATTCTGGTTATTAATCCCTTATCAGATGTGTAGTTTGCGAATATTTTCTCCCATTGTGTGGATTATCTCTTCACTTTGTTGATTGTTTCCTTTGCTGTGCAGAAGTTTTTGAACGTGATGTGATCTTTCTCTTGTCTGATTACTCTGGCTAGGACTTCCAGTACTATGTTGAATAACAGTGGTGACAGTGGACATCCTTGTCATATTCTAGATCTTAGAGGAAAGGCTTTCAGGTTTCTCTCATTCAATATGATACTAGCTGTGGGTCTGTCAGATATGGCTTTTATCATGTTGAGGTATGTTTCTTCTATATCCAGTTTCTTGATAGTTTTTATCATGAAGGGATGTTGAATTTTACCAAATGCTTTTTCATCATCAATTGAAATGATAGTGTGATTTTTGTCTTTCATTCTGTTGATATGATGTATCACATGTGCAAATCAATCTCTCATGTGCAAATCATATGATTTGTCGGATGGGTAGATTGCAAAATTTTTCTCCCATTCTGTAGGTTGCCTGTTCACTCTGATGGTGGTTTCTTTTGCTGTGCAGAAGCCCTTTAGTTTAATCAAATCATATGATTGATTTGCGTATGTTGAACCATCCTCACATCCCAGGGATAAATCTCACTTGGTCATGATGAATGATCTCTTTGATATTTTGTTGAAGTCAGTTTGCTAATATTTTGTTGAGGATTTTTGCATCAATAGTCACCAGGGATATTGACCTGTAGTTTTCTTTCTTTCTTTCTTTTTTTTTTTTTTTAAATGTGTCTTTGTCTGTTTTTGGTATCAGGATAATACTGGCTTCATAGGATGAATTTGAAAGTATTCACTCCTCCTCTATTTTTTTTTCTTATACTTTAAGTTCTAGGGTACATGTGCACAATGTGAAGGTTTGTTACATATGTATACATGTGCCATGTTGGTGTGCTGCACCTGTTAACTCGTCATTTACATTAGGTGTATCTCCTAATGCTATCCCTCCCCCCACCCCCCACCACACGACAGGCCCTGGTGTGTGATGTTCCCCTTCCTGTGTCCATGTGTTCTTATTATTCAACTCCCACTTATGAGTGAGAACATACGGTGTTTGGTTTTCTGTTCTTGTATTAGTTTGCTGAGAATGACAGTTTCCAGCTTTGTCCATATCCCTGCAAAGGACATGAACTCATTCTTTTTTATGGCTGCATCGCATTTTTTTATTCTAATGTATTTATAGAATAGTACTTCTCAAACTTTAATGTGCACAAAGATCACCAGCAAATCTTGTTAAAGTGAAGGTTCTGATTCAGTTGTTCTAGGTGGGATCTGAGATTCTGCATTTATTAACAAGCTTCCAGACAAGAAACACATTGACTAACAATAGTCTAGAGTATCTTTGTCTTTATTTCTTTCATTTGTCCTTCTTGTTATGTTTAGGAGACAGGTTAAGTTTGGCTACTGTGGGATGTGCATGTGAGGGATTGAACTTGAAAGACCATAAAAAACAGACTGATAACCAAAGGTACTTCTATTAGGAACCTCTATCTATGGCTTCCAGAATCTGCAATGTTCTCATATTGACCATTGTTTTTCAAATAAACTATCTACCTATGGAAGGAATTTTTAAATAAAAGGTAAAATAGAGGAAGCAGACTGTTCCTGCAGGACCTGGGAGACCCCCCTCCCCAAAACTGTGAGTGCCCCAACCTCAGAAGTGGGAAAGGGAGACCCTCCTCTTCTGAATACACACTCTTACTAGAGAAGCTGAAGGTCTGTTTGTGGGAGAAGTTTCCGACTTTACCTGGAGCTGAGTCAATTTAGAGAGCTGAGCAAAATACAGGGTTAGAGGGAGCAGCAGAAAGGCCCTGGGAGCTCTCTGGGTCCCCTAGCAGGCCATTCGTCCCTGGCACCACAGGGACCCAACAGGAGAGGAGCAGGGGTTAAAACTACACAGGGAGAAGCAAATCTCTAGCTGAACTTTGTCACAATTTGAACAGGGTGAGAAGCTTCCTGGCCAGAGCTCAGGGGAGGGTGCAAATCTGGTGTGCAGAATCCACAGGGGGAGAAGAAACAAGCCCTTTTCTTTCGCAGCTGGGAGGTGGGCAGCCTGAGGCAGGTTTGCAAACCGATATCGCCCTCTGCCTGGAAACGGACAGGGAGCTGTTAGTTGGAGGTGTGGGGGGTGCACAGTGGGAGTGAGACCGGCCTTTTGGTTTGCATGGGAGCTGGGTGAGGTCTGTGACTGCTGGTTTTCCCCCACTTCTGCAACAATCTGCATGATTCAGAAGAGGCAGCCATAATCCTCCTAGGTACACAAATCCAGTGACCTGGGAATCTCAACCCCGTCACCCACAGCAGCCACAGCAAGACCTGCGCAAGGAGAGTCTGGGCTCAAACCTGCCTAGCCCTGCCCTTACGTGATGGGCCTTCTCTACCCACCCTGGTGGTAGAAGATAAAGGGCATATAATCTTGGGAATTCTAGGGCCCACACACCACCAGTTCCTTCCAATTCTACCATAGCCGATGCTCTCTGGAAAGCGCCACTTCCTAGCAGGAGGCCAACCAGCACAAAAATAGAGCATTAAACTACCAAAGCTAAGAGCCCTCATGGAGTCCATTTCACTTCCCCTCCCCCGCACCTCCTCCCAACCCCCGCTGGCCACCTCCACCAGAACAGGCACTGGTATCCATGGCTGAAAGACCCATAGATGGTTCATATTAAAGGACTCTGTGCAGACAATCCTCAGTACCAGCCAAGAGCTGGGTAGACTGGCTGGGTGGTTAGATGCAGAAAGAGAAAACAATCACTGCAGTTCAGGTCAAAGGAAGCCACATCCATAGGAAAAGGGGGAGAGTACAACATCAAGGGAACACCACATGGGACAAAAGAATCTGAACAACAGCCTTCAGCCCTAGATGTTCCCTCTGACAGAGCCTACCCAAATGAGAGGGAACTAGAAAACCAACCCTGATAATGTGACAAAACAACGCTCTTCAACACCCCCCAAAATTCACACTAGTTCACCATAAATGGATCCAAACCAAGAAGAAATCCCTGATTTACCTGAAAAAGAATTCAGGAGGTTAATTATTAAGCTAATCAGGGAGGGGTCAGAGAAAGGCAAAGCCCAATGCAGGAAAATCCAAAAAATGATACAGGAAATGAAGGCAGAAATATTCCAGGAAACAGATAGCTTAAAGAAAAAAAACAATCAAAAATTCAGGAATTTTTGGACACACTTTTAGAAATGTGAAATGCTATGGAAAGTCTCAGCAATAGAATTGAACAAGTAGAAGAAAGAAATTCAGAGCTGGAAGACAAGGTCTTTGAATTAACCCAATCCAACAAAGACAAGGGAAAAAGAATAAGAAAATATAAACAGGCTGGGCACGGTGGCTCACACCTCTAATCCCAGCATTTTGGGAGGCTGAGGCAGGCGGATTGTGAGGTCAGGAGATTGAGACCATCCTGGCTAACAAGATGAAACCCCATCTCTACTAAAAATACAAAAAATTTAGCCAGATGTGGTGGCACGCGCCTGTAGTCCCAGCTACTCGGGAGGCTGAGGCAGGAGAATTGCTTGAACTCGGGAGGCAGAGGTTGCAGTGAGCCGAGATTGTGCCACTGCACTCCAGCCTGGGTGATAGGGTGTGATTCCATCTCAAAAAAAAAAAAAAAAAGAAGAAGAAGAAAGCCTCCAAGAAGTGTGGAATTATGTTAAATGACCAAACATAAGAATAATTGGTGTTCCAGAGGAAGAAGACAATTCTAAAAGCTTGGAAAACATATTTGGAGGAATAATCCAGGAAAACTTCCCCAGCCTTGCTAGAGACCTAGATATCCAAATACAAGAAGCACAAAGAACACCTGGGATATTCATCGCAAAAGGATCTTTGCCTAGGTACTTTGTCAGGTTATCCAAAGTTAAGACAAAGGAAAGAATCTTAAGAGCTGTGAGACAGAAGCACCAGGTAACCTATAAAGGAAAACCTATCAGGTTAACGGCAGATTTCTCAGCAGAAACCCTACAAGCTAGAAGGGATTGGGGCCCTATCTTCAGCCTCCTCAAATGAAACAATTATCAGCCAAGAATTTTGGATCCAGTGAAACTAAGCATAATATATGAAGGAAGAACATTCTTTTTCAGACAAACAAATGCTGAGAGAATTCACCACTACCAAGCCACCACTACAAGAACTGCTAAAAGGGGCTCCAAATCTTGAAACAAATCCTGGAGACACATCAAAACAGAACCTCTTTATAACATAAATTGCACAGGACCTATAAAACAAAAATACAAGTTAAAAAGCAAAAACAGTAAGACCAAAGTACACAGGCAACAAAGAGCACGATGAATTCAATGGTACCTCACATTTCAATACCAACATTGAATGTAAATGGCCTAAATGCTCCACTTAAAAGATACAGAACCACAGAATGGATAAGAACTCACCAACCAACTATCTGCTGCCTTCAGGATACTCACCTAACACATAAGGATGCACATAAACTTAAAGTAAAGGGGTGGAAAAAACATATCATGAAAATGGACAGCAAAAGTGAGCAGGGGTAGCTATTCTTACATCAGATAAAACAAACTTTAAAGCAACAGCAGTTAAAAGAGACAAAGAGGGACATTATATAATGGTAAAAGTCCTTGTCTGACAGGTAAATATCACAATTCTAAACATATATGCACCTAACACTGGAGCTCCCAAATTTATAAAACAATTACTAATAGACCTAAGAAATGAGATAGGCAGCTACACAATAATAATGGGGGACTTCAATACTCCACTGACAGCACTAGACAGGTCATCAAGAGAGAAAGTCAACAAAGAAACAATGGATTTAAGGTATACCTTGGAACAAATGGGCTTAACAGATATATGCAGAACATTTCATCCAACAACCACAGAATACACATTCTATTCAACAGCGCATGGAACTTTCTCCAAGATAGGCCATAAAATGAGCATCAATAAATTTAAGAAAATTGAAATTATATAAAGCACCCTCTCAGACCACAGTGGAATAAAACTGGAAATCAACTCAAAAAGTCACCTTCAAAACCATGCAAATACATGGAAATTAAATAATCCACTCCTGAATGAACATTGGGGTTAAAAATGGAATCAAGATGCAAATTTAAAAATTGTTTGAACTGAACGACAATAATGACACAATCTATCAAAACCTCTGGGATACAGCAAAGGTATCCCAGAGGAAAGTTCATAGCCCTAAGAGGAAAAGTTAATAGCCCTAAGACAAAAGCTCATAGCCCTGAATGCCTACATCAAAAAGACTGAAAGAGTACAAACTGACACTCTAAGGTCACATCTCAAGGAACTAGAGAAACAAGAACAAACCAAACCGAAACCCAGCAGAAGGAAGGAAATAACCAAGATCAGAGCAGAACTAAATGAAATTGAAACACACACACACACACACACACACACAATACAAAAGATAAATGATAAAAAAAAAAGCTGGTTCTCTGAAAAGATAAAATTGACAGATCATTGGCAAGATTAACCAAGAAAAGAAGAGAGAAAATGCAAATAACCTCACTAAGAAATGAAACGAGATACTACAATTGACACACTGAAATGCAAACTATCATCAAGGCTACTATGAACACCTTTACACACATAAACTAGGAAACCTGGAAGAGATGGATAAGTTCCTGGAAAAATACAACCCTCGTAGCTTACATCAGGAAGAATTCGATGCCCTGAACAGACCAATAACAAGCAGTGAGATTGAAGTGGTAATTTAAAAATTACCAACAAAGAAAAAGTTCAGGAGCAGATGGATTCACAGCAGAATTCTACGAGACATTCTAAGAAGAATTGTTACCAATCCTTTTGACACCATTCCACAAGATAGAGAAAGAAGGAACCCTCCCTAATTCATTCTGTGAAGCCACCATCACCTTAGTACCAAAACCAGGAAAGGACATAACCAAAAAAGAAAACTATAGACCAATATCTTTGATGAACATAGACGCTAAAATCCTTAACAAAATTCTTAGCTAACTGAATCCAACAACGTATCAAAAAGATAATCCACCACGATCAAGTGGGTTTCATACCAAGGATGCAGGGATGGTTTAAGATACACAAGTCAATAAATGTGATACACCACATAAATAGAATTGAAAACCAAAATCACATGATCATTTCGATAGATTCAGAAAAAGCATTCGACAAAATCCAGCATCACTTGCTGATTAAAACTTTCAGCAAAATCGGCATACAAGGAGCATTCCTTAATGTAATAAAAGCCATCTATAACAAACCCACAGCCAACATGATACTTAATGAGAAAAAGTTGAAAGCATTCCCTCTGAGAACTGGAACAACACAAGTATGCCCACTCTCACCACTTCTCTTCAACATTGTATTGGAAGTCCTAGCCAGAGCAATCAGACAAGAGAAAGAAATAAAGGGCATCCAAATCAGTAAAGAGGAAGTCAAACTGTTACTGTTTTCTGACAATATGATAGTTTACCTTGAAAACCCTAAGGACTCCTCCAGAAAGCTCCTAGAACTGATAAAAGAGTTCAGCAAAGTCTCCAGATACAAGATTAATGTACACAAATCAGTAGCTCTTCTATATACCAACAGCAACCAAGCAGAGAATCAAATCAATAACTCAACCCTTTTTACAATAGCTGCAAAAATTAAAATACTTAGGAATATACTTAAACAAAAAGTCAAAAGACCTGTACAAGGAAAACTAAAACACTGCTGAAACAAATCACAGAAAACAGAAACAAATGGAAACACATCCCATGCTCATGGATGGGTAGAATCAATATTGTGAAAATGTTCATACTGCCAAAAGCAGTCTACAAATTCAATGCAATCCCTATCAAAATATGACCATCATTGTTCACAGAATTAGAGAAAACAATTCTAAAATTTATATGGAACAATAGAAGAGCCCACATGGCCAAAACAAGGCTAAGCAAAAAGAACAAATCTGGAGGGATCACACTACCTGATTTCAAACTATACTATAAGGCCATAGTCACCAAAACAGTGTGGTACTGGTACAAAAATAAGCACATAGACAAATGGATCAGAATAGAGAACGCAGAAATAAACCCAAATACTCACAGCCAACTGATCTTCAACAAAGCAAACAAAAACATAAAGTGGGGAAAGGACACCCTTTTCAACAAATCATGCTAGGATAATTGGCTAGCCGCTTGTAGGAGAATGAAACTGGGTCCTCATCTCTAATCTTACACAAAAATCAACTCAAGATGGATTAAGAACTTAAATCTAAAACCTGAAACTATAAAAATTCTAGAAAATAACATTGGAAAAACCCTTCTAGACATTGGCTTAGGCAAGGATTTCATGACCAAGAACCCAAAAGCAAATGCATTAAAAACAAAGATAAATTGCTGGGACCTAATTAAAGAGCTTTTGAGTCAGCAGAGTAAACAGACAATCCGCAGAGTGGGAGAATATCTCCACAATCTATACATTTGCCAAAGGACTAATATCCAGAATCTACAATTAACTCAAACAAATCAGTAAGAAAAAAACAATCCCATCAAAAAGTGGGCTAAGGACAAGAATAGACAATTCTTAAAAGCAGATATACAAATGGCCAAGAAATATATGAAAAAATGCTCAATATCACTAATGATCAGGGAAATGCACATCAAAACCACAATGTGATACCACCTCACTCCTGCAACAATTGTCATAATAAAAAATAAAAAATCAGTAAATGTTGGTGTGGATGTGGTGAACAGGGAACACTTCTACACTGCTGGTGGGAATGTAAACTAGTATGGCCACTTTAGAAAACAGTGTAGAGATTCCTTAAAGAGCTAAAAGTAGAACTACCATTTGGTCCAGCAATCCCACTACTGGATGTCTACCCAGTGGAAAAGAAGTCATTGTTCAAAAAAGACACTTGTACATGCATGTTTATAGCAGCACAGTTCACAATTGCAAAGTCATGGAACCAATCCAAATGCCCATCAATCAAAGAGTGGATAAAGAAACTGTGGTATATATACGATGGAGTACTATGCAGCCATAAAACAATGAATTAACAGCATTTGCAGTGACCTGGATGAGATTGGAGACTATTATTCTAAGTGAAGTGACTCGGGAATGGAAAAGCAAACATCTTATTTTCTTACTGATTATTTTTTTCTGATAGCTCTATATTTATTGAGCACTTTTTGTATTCCAGAAACTCATATATTATTTCATCAGTTCCTCACAATAGTTCTGTGGTAGATACCATTATCACCCTCTTTTATAAATGTAGAAACAAAGCTCAGAGAGATGAGATAATGTGTCTTAGGCCATATACCTAATATATTTTAGAGCTGAGATACAAGCTGAGGTCTGTCTGATACATAAACCTAATTCTTTTTTCTGGACCACATTAGCTCTTCTAATGACTCCACCCTGATCAAGTCCAACTTGTCATCTTCCAGGTACCGAAATGTGAGCTTCCCGAATGCTAGACTTACTATTCCAGACAGCTACCCCAATGGCTCCTATCAGGATGACTAAAACTACCTGCTCAATCTTACCCTCTGTTCTAATAACTTCCAAACTCTCCAAACTTATTTTAATTTCTGCTGAGATTTATTTTATTTCTCAAATTCTTCCTGTATCTTATTTCCCTATAAAGTAGATGTCAAGGATTTTCACAACTTACAGAATTT
The DNA here is from genome assembly GCF_028878055.3 of Symphalangus syndactylus. Taxonomy (NCBI): domain Eukaryota; kingdom Metazoa; phylum Chordata; class Mammalia; order Primates; family Hylobatidae; genus Symphalangus; species Symphalangus syndactylus. The sequence continues at coordinate 132,349,700 of NC_072447.2, read as the reverse complement.
TGCTACTAACATATATCCTGTTGGCTTCTGGAATTGTAACTCTTCACTTTGTCTATTCCAGCTTTTCTAGCTTTCAGTGCATATTGCCAGCATGATTTTATCTGAAAACTGTGTAACTGGCCACATATCAACCATTTCCTCTTCATTTTTACACTCTGCTTCTCCTAAGCATGATATCAGTGTCCATAAGGAGGCATAGCAGACCACATATAAGGGTAGTCTTTCATTGCTCCTCTATCACTTCAATTTCTTTCCTTACCCACCCACTGCTATGTGTTATCTTCTTCAATTTCATCAGTATGTCTGGCATTTTATTTCTCTGCAAGATTTTGAGAAGAAAATCATATACCAAAGCTTGATCTAGACACATTTCACAGCCTTTGACATTTAAAGAATTTTAGAGAAATCCTAGTACTTGTCAATCAAGTAATGCCTATCCCTTTATTGCTGGTTGTAGCACCTTGCGGAGTATGCAGTTTGCCAGCCTCAGCACCTTCTGCAATTAGATCAGTGTGTCACCCTTGAAGACCATTTCCCTTTTCTTCCAGGTGCCACTGAAAACAGCAGCCTTCAGAGCTTTGCTGAAGCTGCTGTCGTCCAGAGTCTGTTGAACTCAGCAGTGAGGCTAGCAGGGCTGGGAGCACTTCTCTTCTTCAACAACTGCATCTTGATGCTCACTTCTGGAGCTGTCATGTCAGCTTCTCTATCAGCTGTATCTTTTTCCTTTGATTGGTACCTCAACATAACACCATGTCCTCTCTTTTTTCTTTGCTCCTAAAACAATTCTAGAAAGAGTACCGTAATCCAAATTTCTTCTTTTGTATTGTCAATCTGTTCAATTTGACTACAAAGGACACCACTAGCAAACATTCTCTTACTCAGCCATTCTCAGATGTTAGTAAGTCCTGACTTTAGTTTTGCCTTAGCATACTCTTTTTCACTTATCTCCTTGACTGTCTGTTTACACCTTCCTTTTATTCATTCTTTGATTTTTGCTACTTTGCTTTTTTTCTTTTTCTGTCTGCTCTCCATTAAACATATCTGCTTTTGGGAATTTGTGTTTGGCTTTATGAAGCCATTGGTTTAGCTCTGTCCCTAAAGAGGTTTCCTTGAAGCCTTTCTTAAAGGCTTTTTTCAGGTCACTCAGGTCACATCCCAAAAGTGGCACAGAGCTTCTGAGAATTTATTCTGAGTCAATAGTAGCACCCATGCATGAAAATGTATGTATGTACAAGGTTTTCAGCACAATGCCATTTAAATTGTAAAAAAATAGGCACAACAAAAATTTCTATCAATAAGAGATTGAATAAATTTTAGTACAGCCTTATAATGGAACAGTAAAGTGCATTTAAAATGGTAATGTAAAGTTACATTTACTGACATCAAAAGATTCTAAAATATTTATTGAGTGAAAAAGAAGATTAAAAAGTATAAATACACTAATATATATATAAAATTGTGTGTGTGTGTGTATATATATATATATAACTTGTTCAACAGCACTGACTCTAGAGTCAAGCAAATTTGAGTATGACTATTAGCTTCACTATTTACTAGCTGTCTGGCTTCAGGCAATTTATTAACTTCTTTGTGTATTGCCGTGCACATTTGTATAATGGGGATAATAGTGCCTACCTCATGAAATTTTAATGAGGATTAAATTATGTAATTCATGTTAAGTGCTCAGGAGAGTGATTGCCCATTATATCTAATATTTGAAACTTAAATAAAAATGTATGTGTAAGTGCTTCAAAGAGTGAAAAGTGACTGAGAGGTAATTGATAAATACTGAAACATATTACAGCCTTGTACTGATACTACTGAGTATGAGAGAAACATCTCCTAAACTCTGAGATGTTTCATCCCCAAGACATGTCACGTAAAGGGGAGGGTTCCCTCTATAAGGAGAGGGTAGAGCAAAGGGCATTGATGCCAATGGGAACTTATAAGAGTTTCCCCCAAACTCCCAGTGCTATAGCATATCTAGCCTTTGACAAAAAATGTGGTTTAAGTAGTTTCTTCTGTGCTGTCTCCCATAATCTCCCCCTCTTCCTCCTCTTTGGCAGTATCAAATCAGAAACCCAGGGCCTTCAGTATCATCATAGGACAAAGTAAGTAATGGTGGGGATTCCATAAATCCATGAATTTATGGTCAATTGATTCCTGATAAAGATGCCAGGAATACACAATAGGGAAAGGATGGTCTCTTCAATAAATGGTGCTGAGAAAACTGGATATTCACATGCAGAAGAGTAAAATTATACCCTTATCTCTCACCGTATACAAAAATCAACTGAAAATGGATTAAAGATTTCAATGTAAGACACAAAATTGTTAAACTACTAGAAGAAAACATAAACAAAAAGATGCATAACGTTATCTGGGTGATGATATTTTGGATATGAACCCCAAAATACAGGCAACAAAAGTGAAAATAGACAAATGGGATTACATCAAACCAAAAAGCTTCTGCACAGCAAAGAAAACAAGATGATAGATAACCAATGGAATGGGAGAAAATATTTGCAAATCATATATCTGATAAGAGACTAATATCCATAATACATACGGAAGTCAACTCAACAGCAACAATAAAAACACCAAATAACCTCATTTAAAAGTGGGCAAAGGATGGCTAGGCACAGTGGCTCATGCCTGTAATCCCAGCACTTTGGGAGGCCGAGGCGGGCAGATCATGAGGTCAGGAGATCGAGACCAGCCTGACCAATATGGTGAAACTCCATCTCTACTAAAAATAAAAAATTATCTGGGCATGGTGGCATGTGCCTGTAATCCCAGCTACTCAGGAGGCTGAGGCAGGAGAATCGCTTGAACCTGGGAGGCAGAGGTTGCAGTGAGCCAAGATTGCGCCACTGCATTCCAGCCTGGGTGACAGAGCGAGACTCTGTCTCAAAGAAAAAGAAAATGGGCAAAGGACCTGAATAGACATTTCTCAAAAGAAAGGATACGAATAGCAAATGGGAAAATTTAAAAATGCTCAACAGTTCCAATAATCTGGGAAATAAATGCAAATTAAAACCACAATGAAGCAATCACGGGAGAAGATGGAGCAAAATGGCCAACCAGAAGCCTCTAATGGTCATTTCCCCTGAGGGAACACCAAATTGAACAACTATCCACACAAGAAACACTTTCATAAGAACAAAAAAATCAGGTGAGTGAGCACAGTACTTGATTTTAACATCACATCAAGTAAAGAGGCACTGAAAAGGGTAGGAAAAACAGTCTTGAACTGCTGACACCACCCTTTCCTGATCCTCCAGCAGTGGCTATGTGGCACTGAGAGAGAATCTCTGTGCTTGAGAGAGGGAGAGCACAGTGATTGTGGGACTTTACATTGGACCTCAGTGTTGCTCTATCACAGCAGAAAGCAACACAGAGAAGAATTCAGCCAGTACCAATGGAGCGAGCATTTAGTTCAGCCCTACCAGAGGGGAATCACCCATCCCAGCAACTGGAATTTGAGTTCTGGCTAGCCCCACCTCTGAGGCCTAAAGCACTCTGGGGTCCTAAATAAACCACCAAGGTGGTACCTCTGAGTCTGCAAGAGTAACCACATTAATGGGCTTGATGTGCTCCCTAATGCAGATATGGCTGCAGTGACCAAAGATTTAGATCACAACACTCAATTCCTTTTGAATACTTGGAAAGTCTTCCCAAGAAGAATGGGTACAAACAAGCCCAGACTGCAAGGACTACAATAAGTATCCATCTCTTTAATGCCAAGACATTGATGAACATCCACAAGCATTGCAATCATCCAGGAGAACATGACATTGCCAAACAAACAAAATCAGGGACCAGTGACCAATCCTGCAGTGACAGAGATATGTGACATTTCAGAAAGATAATTCAGAATAGCTGCTTTGCTCAACAAAATGCAGGATAACACAGAGAAGAAGTTCAGAATTCTATCAGATAAATTTAACAAAGAGATTGAAATAATTAGAAATAAGCAGAAATTCTGAAGATGAAAAGTTTAATTGACCTACTGAAGATGCATCAGAGTTTTTAAATAGCAGAATTGATCAAGCAGAAGAAAAAAGTAGTGAGCTTGAAGACAGACTAGTTGAAAATACACAGAGGAGACATAAGAAAGAAAGAAGAAGAAAGAAGTGTGCCTACAAGATGTACAGAATGGACTCAAAAAGGCAAATTTAAGGGTTATTGGACTTAAAGAGGAGGTAGAAAGAGAGATAGAGTTAGAAAGTTATTCAAAGGGATAATATTAGAGAACTTCCCAAGTCTAGAAAAAGATGTCAATATACAAGTACAAGAGGGTTATAGAACACCATGCAGATTTAACCCAAAGAAGACTACCTGAAACTCCCACAAATCAAGGATAAAAGAACCTAAAAGTAGTAAGAGAAAAGAAACAAATAACATGCAAAGGAGCTCCATTACATCTGACAGCAGACTTCTCAGTGGAAAACTTACAGGCCAAGAAAGAGTGGCATGACATATTTAAAGTGCTCAAGGAAAAAAAATTATCCTAGAATACTGCATTCAGTAATGATATCCTTCAAACATGAAGGAGAAGTAAAGACATTTCCACACAAACAAAAACTGAGGGATTTAATCAACACCAGAACTATCCTACAAGAAATGCTAAAGGGAATTTTTCAATCTGAAATAAGAGGACATTAACAAGCAATAGGAAATCATCTAAAAGTACAAAACTCACTGGTAATAGTAAGCGCATATACAAACAGAGACTATTATAATGTTGTAAGTGTGGTGTGTAAACTATGCATGCCTTGAGTAGAAAGAACAAATGGTTAACATATAGAAATAATAAATACAACTTTTCAAGACATAGAGTATAATAAGACATAAAGACAAACAACAAAAAGTTAAGAAGCATTGGGGGATGGACTGAAAGTATAGTTTTTATTACTTTTCTCTTTGTTAGTTTGCTTTCACAATATGTGCTAGGTGTCATCAGTTTAAAACAATATGCTATAAGATGTTATTTGCAAGCCTCATGGTAATCTCACATCAAAAAATCCAACAGATTCACAAAAAATAAAAAGCGAGAAACTAAATCATATCACCAGAAAAAGTCACCTTCACAAAAAGGAAAACGGGAAGGTAAAAAGGAAAAAAGAGGACTACAAGAAACAAAAAATAACAAAATGGGAGGAGTAAGTCCTTACTTATAAATAATAATGTTGAATATAAATGGACTGAACTCTTCAATCAAAAGACAGTGTGACTGAATGGATAAAAAAACAAGATCCAGCGATCTGTTGCTACAAGAAACACACTTCACCAATAAATACACACATTGGGCCAGGCGCGGTGGCTCATGCCTGTAATCCCAGCACTTTGGGAGGCCGAGGCGGGTGGATCATGAAGTCAGGAGATTGAGACCATCCTGGCTAACATGGTGAAACCCCATCTCTACTAAAAATACACACACACAAAAAATTAGCCAGGCATGGTGGTGGGTGCCTATAGTCCCAGCTACTCGGGAGGCTGAGACAGGAAAATGGCATGAACCCAGGAGGCAGAGCTTTCAGTGAGCCGAGATTGCACCACTGCACTCCAGCCTGGGTGACAGAGCGAGACTCCAACGCAAAAAAAAAAAAAGAAAAAAGAAAAAAAAGGACACACATTGACTGAAAATAAAGAGTAGAAAAAGATATTTCATGCAAATGGAAAATAAAAGAGCAAAAGTAGCTATATTTGTATGAGACAAAATAGATTTCAAGACAAAAAACTATGAAAAGAAATAAGGAAGGTCATTATACAATGATTAAGGGGTCACTTCAGCAGGAGGTATAACAATTGTAAATATATATGCACCCAACACTGGAGCACCCAGATATATAAAGGAAATATTATTAGAGCTAAAGAGGTAGGCCAAATACGATAATAGCTGGAGACTTCAACACCCCACTTTTAGCATTGGACAGACCTTTTAGACAGAAAATCCATAAAGAAACATTGAAGTTAATCTATACTATAAACCAAATGGACTTAATAGATATTTACAGAATGTTTCATCCAATGGCTGCAGGATACACATTGTTTTCCTCAGCACATGGACCATTCTCAAGGAAACACCATGTTGGCCCACAAAATGAGTCTCCAAAAATTAAAAAAATTGAAAACATATCAAGTATCTTCTCTAACCACAATTGAATAAAACTAGAAATGAATAACAACAATAAATTTGGAAATGATAAAAACACAGATAAATTAAACCATATGCTCCTGAATGATCAATGGATCAATAAATAAATTATGAAGAAAATTGGAAAATTTCTTGAGACAAATGAAAATGGAAACACAAGATAACAAAACCTGTGTAATATAGCAAAAGCAGTACTAAGTGGGACGTTTATAGCTATAAATGCCTACATCAAAACAGTAGAAAAACTTCAAATTCACAATCTAATAATGCATCTTAAAGAAGCAGAAAAAAGCAAGAGCAAACAAACTTGTAGTTAATAGAATAAAGGAAATAATTTAAAAAATGGAGCAGAAGTAAATGAAGTTGAAACAAAGAAAACATTGCAAAAGATCCATGAAGCAAAATGTTGGTTATTTGCGAAGACAAACAAAATACACAAACCTTTAGTCAGATTAAGACAAAAAAAAGAGAAGACCCAAATAAAATCAGAGATGAAAAAGGAGACATTACAACTGATACTGCAGAAATTCAAAGTATCATTAGTGGCTATTACAAACAACCATATGCCAATAAATTTGAAAACCTAGAAGAAAAGGGTAAATTCCTAGACATATGTAACCTACCAAGATTGAATCATGAAGAAATCCATGATTGGAATAGGCCAATAACAAGTACAGAGACTGAAGTCATAATAAAAAGCCCCCCAGCAATGAAAAGCCCAGGCTTCACTGCTGAATTTTACCTAACAAGGAAGAACTAATACCAAACTATTCCAAAAAATAGAGAAAGAATTAATACTTCCAAGCTCATTCTCTGAGGCTGATGTTACTCCACTACCAAAACTAGACAGACGTATCACAAAAGAAAACTACAGGCCAATATGCTTGATGAACATCAATGCAAAAATCCTCAGCAAAGTACTAGCAAACCAAATTCAACAATACATTAGAAAGATCATTCATCATGACCAAGTGGGATTTATCCCGTGGTTAAAGAATGTTTTAACATATGCAAATCAATCAGTGTGATACAGCATATCAACAGAATGAAGGACAAAACCATATAATCATTTCAATTGATGCTGAAATACCATTTGATAAAACTCAACATCCCTTCATGATAAATTCCCTCAAAAAACAGTATAGAAGGAACGTACCTCAATACAATGAGAACCATATACAACAGACCCATAGCTAGTATGATACTAAATGGGGAAAAACGGAAAAGCCTTTCCTCTAAGATCTGGAACATGACAAGGGTGCCCACTGTCACCACTGTTATTCAACATAATACTAGAATTGCTAGCTAGAGTGATCAAACAAGATAAAGAAATAAAGTGCATCCATACTGGGAAGGAAGAATTCAAATTATCTTTGTTTGCAGATGATATAATTTTATATTTGGAAAAACCTGAAGACTTCATCCAATAAATGATTAGAACTGATAAACAAATTCAGTTAAGTTGCAGGATACAAAATCAACATACAAAAATCAGTAGCATTGGCTGGGCGCAGTGGCTCACGCTTGTAATCCCAGCACTTCGGGAGGCCAAGGCGGGTGGATCACGAGGTCAGGAGATCGAGACCACGGTGAAACCCCATCTCTACTAAAAAAATACAAAAAATCAGCCGGGCGTGGTGGCGGGCGCCTGTAGTCCCAGCTACTGGGAGAGGCTGAGGCAGGAGAATGGCGTGAACCCGGGAGGCGGAGCTTGCAGTGAGCTGAGATTGTGCTACTGCACTCCAGCCTGGGCGACAGAGCAAGACTCTGTCTCAAAAAAAAAAAAAAAAAAAAAAAAATCAGTAGCATTTCTATATGCCAACAACAAATAATCTTAAAAAAAATTTAAAAAGTAGTACCAATGTCCTGGAGAGTTTCATCAAAGTTGTCTTTAGTAGTTTCATAGTTTGGGGTCTCAGGTTGATGTATTTAATCCACTTTTATTAGATTTTTGTTTATGGCAAGAGATAGCGATCTAGTTTCATTCTTCTGCATATGGATATCCAGTTTTCCCAGCACCATTTATTGAAGAGACTGTTCTTTCCCCAATGTATGTCCTTGGGGCCTTTGTCAAAAATGAGTTCATGGTAGATTTATGGATTTATTTCTGGGTTCTCTATTCTGTTCCATTGGTCTATCTATCTGTTTTTATGCTAAGATAATGCTGTTTTGGTTACTGTAGCTCTGTAGTATAATTTGAAGTCAGGTAATATGATTCCTCCATTTTTGTTATTTTGGCTATCCTGGGTCTTTTGTGGTTCCATATACATTTTGATTGTTTTTTTTCTATTTCTATAAAGAATGTCCTTGGTATGAGATAGAGATTACAGTGAATCTGTAGATTGCTTTGGATAGTATGGACATTTTAGCAACATTGATTCTTCCAATCCATGAATGTAGAATATCTTTCCATTTTTTGTGATTTATTGTACATTTAAAAATAACTAAAAGAGTATAATTGGAATGTTTACAAAACAAGGAAAGAATAAATGCTTGAGATGATGGATACCCCATTTTCCCTGATGTGATTATTACTCATGTCTGCTGGTTTCAAAATATCTCATGTATCCCATAAATCTACTATATGCCCATAAAAATAAGAAAATTTTAAAAACACAATGAGATATTCCCTCATGCCTGTTAGAATGGCTATTATCAAAAATACGAAAGATTATAAGTGCTGTTAAGGATGTGGGGAAAAGGAGACCTTTGTTCACCATTGGTGAGAATGTAAGTTAGTACAGCCATTATGGAACACGGTATGGAGGTTCCTAAAACTTTTTTCTCCATGCTTTCGCCTTTTTCATTTTACTTACTACTGCCCATATAATTGCCAAACCACACACACACACAAATAGAACTACCATATGATCCAGCAATCCCACTGCTGGGTATATATCCAAAGGAAATGAAATCGGTATGTTGAAGGGATATCTATACTCCCATGTTCATTACAGCATTATTCACAATAGTCAAGATTTGGAAGCAATCCAAGTGTTCATGAACAGATAAATGGATAAAGAAAATGTGGTACATATACACAATGGAGTACTATTCAGCCATTAAAAAAGTGAGATTCTGTCATTTGCAACAACATGGATGGAACTGGAGGACATTATGTTAAGTGAAATAAGCTGGGCACAGAAAGACAAATATCACATGCTCTCTTTCATACGTGGAATCTAAAAAAGTTAACCTCATATAAGCAGAGAGCATAATGGTGTTTACCAGGGACTGGGGGTGGGGGTGTTGGGGAGATATTTGTCAAGGATACAAAGTTTCAGTTAGATAGGAGGAAAAAGTTCAAGAGATGTATTTTACAACATGGTGACTACAGTTAATAACCATCTATTGCATTCTTGAAAATTGCTGGGAATAAATTTTAAGGTTCTCACCACAAAAAATGATAACTATGTGAGGAAATTCATATGCTAATTTACTTTATTTAGCCATTTCATAATGTATACGTGTTTCTAAACATCACTTTGCACTTGATAAATATATACAATCTTTGTCAATGCGAAAGAAATCAAATAATGGTGGAGATTTCTGAGAGTCTCTGCAAGACAAACTGGCAGGTGGGACAGAGAACTTTATGTAAGGGAAGTTTTGGGCTGCGCCCTTCATGTCACTTCCACTATGTGTGTAGAAAGGGATAGTCAACCTCACTATTTTGACATTTAAAGATATTATAATAGCTAAAGAAGTTTGTCACATGAGATTTTTACAGAGCACCCAGGCCATCTTCTTGAGCAGGCCCTGATGCCCATTTTTCATAGGTAGGAGAGTGGCTTTTCCTCGTTTTCTGAGCATTCTTGATTTGGTCAATCCTCTCATTAAATTTCCTAGATTTTAAATGTTCCTAGACTTTACAGTTATAGTTCTTATATTTTAACTGTTTGGACTTACTAATTTTTAAGGAACAAATCATTTAATTTTTTTAATCTTTTTTTATTATTATACTTTAGGTTTTAGGGTACATGTGCACAATGTGCAGGTTTGTTACATATGTATCCATGTGCCATGTTGGTTTGCTGCACCCATTAACTCATCATTTAGCATTAGGTATATCTCCTAATGCTGTCCATCCCCCCTCCCCCCACCCCACAACAGTCCCCAGAGTGTGATGTTCCCCTTCCTGTGTCCATGAGTTCTCATTGTTCAATTCCCACCTATGAGTGAGAACATGCAGTGTTTGGTTTTTTGTCCTTGCGATAGTGTACTGAGAATGATGTTTTCCAGTTTCATCCATGTCCCTACAAAGGACATGAACTCATCATTTTTTATGGCTGCATAGTATTCCATGGTATATATGTGCCACATTTTCTTAATCCAGTCTATCATTGTTGGACATTTGGGTTGGTTCCAAGTCTTTGCTATTGTGAATAGTGCCGCAATAAACATACATGTGCATGTGTCTTTATAGCAGCATGATTTACAGTCCTTTGGGTATATACCCAGTAATGGGATGGCTGGGTCAAATGGTATTTCTAGTTCTAGATCCCTGAGGAATCGCCACACTGACTTCCACAATGGTTGAACTAGTTTACAGTCCCACCAACAGTGTAAAAGTGTTCCTATTTCTCCACATCCTCTCCAGCACCTGTTGTTTCCTGACTTTTTAATGATGGCCATTCTAACTGGTGTGAGATGGTATCTCATTGTGGTTTTGATTTGCATTTCTCTGATGGCCAGTGATGATGAGCATTTTTTCATGTGTTTTTTGGCTGCATAAATGTCTTCTTTTGAGAAGTGTCTGTTCATGTCCTTTGCCCACTTTTTGATGGGGTTGTTTGTTTTTTTCTTGTAAATTTGTTTGAGTTCATTGTAGATTCTGGATATTAGCCCTTTGTCAGATGAGTAGTAAATTTTTGTTTTAAAAACTTCAGGAATTTCCAGAGGAATAAGGCATGCCCAATTAGTGCTCAGAGTGGGTATTTGCTGATTTTTGAATATTTTTTGAGAATATAGTCAAAGAAATGTGAATTAGTTGAAGATACATACACTAACACGTGGTTAAACTTTTGTGTCACATGTAAGTAAGGATTTATTCAATATGTATTATAATATGTTACAATGTAAAAGGCACAGTGCTGGACACAGCGAGCTGGACACGTAGCTGAAAAAAAATATTGTCCCTGTATTACAGCCTGGCAGAAGATATAAGACATGTGTCCATAAGGTAGAATATGATCAGTATCACAAGAGCCAAAGAAAGTTATCATCCTGGGAACGTCAGAAAAGAAAGTAAACTGTTCTGATTAAAAGATTCATGGAGAGGATGACATTTGAGCTGTATCTTGAAGGATAGATAGGCAGAGCCATTTCTCATGGCATGAGCAAAGACATAGATACCAGAAAGAACAAGGTTTTTTCAGGTAACTGTACACAGTACAGTTGGATAGGAAGGGGCAAATGACTAGAAAGGTTGAATTATAGAATGTCTGGCCTTGAAGGGGGCATTTAAGATAAATTAATCCACTCCCTCATGTTATAGGTGAAGAAACAGGTAACTTATCCAAAGCAAGCTATCTGGTTTGTAGTAGTTTGGGGCCAGATTATATAGAGCTTTAGATATTAGGTAAAATAATTCTCATAAATAGTAGAGCTGGGATTTGAACCCAATAGTCTGGCTCCACAGTCCAAGCCCTGAATGATTATACTAAACTACCATCGAAGTGATACATTACAAAGTGGTAGTTGGACAGAGGATGAACCAAAATAGGAAGAAGCATAGATACAGAAAGACCAGTTAGGAGATCATTGTAATGATATAGGCAAGAGGTGATTAGGACTCAAGTTGTGGATGAGAGTTATTAGAATGGAAGAAAGTGATAGACCCAAGAAATATTTTGAAGGAAGACCTTGTAGAGTGGATGCAGTAATGAGGAGGAGGAATAAAAGAGGGTAGGAAGCCCAATGAGTCAAAAGTATGAGATGATATCCAAAGAAAGGGAATGTAGACTTATGAACCAATAGACTTTTTTTTTCTATTTCTATCATTGGAACTTTTTTCTAGAGAAATGAAAATTAAAGCTTTGCCTTAATCAACTCTGATCAAGCCAAACTTAAAACATTCAGTTCTGCAACTTGAAGAGAGAGATTAATAAAGCAAAACATGTTTAGAAAATGACGAGTAGGATGTTAAAGAGACTTCATGGCTAACAGCTAGAGGAACAGAGCCTGAATAGCTGGGAGAACAGAAAATGCAGGGAAGGGCATAACTGTCCTCAGATATTTGGAAGAAATAAAAAAGAAAGAAAAAAATACCTTCTTTTTGTAAGGTATCATGAAGTAGACCAGGGCCAATGGGTGGAAGGAACCAGGGGAGAGGTTTGGGGCACAATATAAGGAAGAAATATATAGAAATGAGAACTGTGCTGTGCATAGTGCACTTCATCCTGGCACTCCACAGATGTTGGTGGAATGAATGCCTTGGGGAATAGTGGTTAGCCTGGCTCTGGAATTGCCCCAAAATTGCTAAATAACAACTTGTTGAGGATGCTGTAAAGGAGATTCAGGCAATATATGGGTGGCTGGACTAGGCAAATTTTAAGGGTCACTCCAGCACTGAGATTCTTTGGAGCTATGGTTGGAAAAAGTTCGAGTGCTTAGAACTAGAGTAGCGCCCTGTTCTCAAGTGTGGTGGACTTAAAGCTTTTGGTAGGGTTGTGAACCACGTCTCTGGGAAGACAGTAAATCTAGTAAGTATGTGTGGTCCTGAAATTGAAAAGAGACAACCCAGGAATATGCTCTCCAGAGAATTAAAGGCATACCAGGAAAAAAATGATTCCACTCTAGATAGACTCAGTTTCTACTGTAAGTCAGTCATTTCTAGGAAATGGTAAAATAAGTTGAATATTTTTGGACTTTGATTTTGGGGGTGTCTCAGTAGCTGCTCACAATAAGAAGGAGACTAAAATTATTCACTCACTCAGGCAGCAAAAGGTGGAAAGAAGTGCAAATGTATCTATCCAATTGACATAAAACCTTGTTATTTCAAGCAGTATGTAAAGTTAACACTAGAGCAAGTGGCCTGACAGTAACACTCCTGCCTTTCCCCATCTGTCCTCAGGCTGCCTGCGCCAACTCTTCACCTTTGAGTCAGGGGAGGGCTTGTAAAATTTTGATTTGCCTTGGGTCCTACCCTAAAGTTGATTGTTCCCTACCTTCCTCTGACCTCAAAAGTGGTCAGAATCATAAGTCTTATTTCCAGAAGTAATCTGCTGCTTGGTTCACGGACCTCTGTAACAAAGATGATAAATAGGTTTAATCTTTTGGGCCAATTCTGATTGAATAGTAGTGGCCACATAGGGCAATGTGGTGAGAAGTCATTTGGAGCCTCATCTGAACACAGCAGGAAAGAAGGCCATGGCTGATTAATGATGTCTGCTCTATAGGTAGGGGGTAGGAGACTGACAGCATGCATGCCCCCAAAATGTACTATTCTTGGGATACACGAAAAAGTTAAAAACTTCTGCCAAAAACTTTTATTATCTGCAACTTGCCTAGGTTAAGTGGTTAGAACACAGGGCTTCTAATCCCTAATCCTCATGTATGTTTTAGCCATCAGAATCGGATATTAAGTTGAGCCTTGATTCTGGCCACAAAATCATTTCCTAACTGTAGTCAAGTCTGAGTCCTGGCCCTGGTCACAGATTAAGCCCCAATCTGGCCACAGATGGCACCCTAACTCCAGGCAGCTAATACACAAATGATCATTATCAGATGGATTAAGTCAAATGCATTCTCACCTCTGGCGACACAGTTCAAGGCCTGCGCTTTACTAGAGGTGGGTCAGTAGCTGTGCCTTTTGTCTGTGAAGGACAGTGCATTATTGATATAGCAATATGCTTGTCAGTGTTTCATTCTTCAATTGTCTGGCTGCAGAGAGCACAAATACTTTATTGCCGTGGTAGACAGTCTTTTCCTAAAGAAGATAAAAATAAAATGGAAAGAAAGAAATGAAACTTGAGTGAAAGAAGTAATTTCCTGTGACTGTGAAAACATAAAGCAAATGCCTGAACATGATTTTAAATGGATCTGTGAATGTGGCTGATGGAAGGAAGCTTTCTTGGAAAGGACGTAACTGTGAGTGCTGCTAGGTATAGAGCACATTAGGGGGCAAGGAAGCCAGGAATCATGTGCTGGAAGTCAGTTTCTATTAAATGAATAGACTTCAAACAGCTACTAAATCCGGTCTGGATACATGGGTTTTTAGAATAATAATTTTTAAAAAATCATGAAGTGACTTGATAAGGTAGTAATGAAACTGTCAAAGTCTCCACTTTGACTGAAGCTGAGGTGTAATAGGGGATTTATTTCAATATCTAAATCTTTTCAGAATGTCAGGAGGGGGGAAGCTGAGATATTAGAGCTCCATTTGAATCCTTGTACTGGGAGTGGGGGCTTTGGAATGTACTAGAACAGTTTGGTCCAATAGAACCTTCTGTGATTATGGAAATATTCTATATCTGCTCTGTCCAGTACAGCGACCACTAGCTGTATGTGGCTTTTGAGCACTTGAAACGTGGCTAGTGTGACGGAGGAACATAATTTTAAATTTTATTTAATTGTAATACATTTAAAATTAAATAGCCATAAGTGGCTAGTGGCTACCATACTGGACGGCATAGCACTAGAATTTAGGTAATTCTCCATATCTAAGAGCAACAGAAAATACCAAGGACAAAAGAGAACAACCAGCAAATCCATATGTCTGTTCTCAATTTTTACCTCTATTGAGAAGAATAGCCTTTTAGCTTTAGATAGACTTGGCACCTTGATTTTAAATGAGAGCATGCCAGCATTGGTGGAGTGTGTGTCTCTGTGGTCAATCTAAGAACATGGAAAGTTCAAGCACATTATTCTTTACTAATGGGCATTAATAAGTTTAATGAAAGTAATCCATCTTGTTTTAAGCAGAGAAATGAATATTTTACAAAAGAAATGTAATTAGGATTTTTATTAAAGAATTTGCTAATTTTTTTTTCTGCTCTAGATATAATAACCAGAGTTCTGTCTTTATATGGGACATATATAATTCAGTCAAAGCCAATAAACTTAATATCTATTTCAATATCACACTATTGGTGACTTGGACTACAGAATAAAACAAGAAAATAATGATATACAGTTGAGTCTCCATGTCCATGGGTTCTGCATTTGTGGATTAAACCAACCACAGATTAAAAATAGTTTTTTAAAAAAAACAATAAAAACCAAAACCAATACAACAATTCAAAATAATACAGATTCCTTCCTTCCTTCCTTCCTTCCTTCCTTCCTTCCTTCCTTCCTTCCTTCCTTCCTTCCTTCCTTCCTTTCTTTCTTTCTTTCTTTCTTTCTTTCTTTCTTTCTTTCTTTCTTTCTTTCTTTCTTTCTTTCTTTCTTTCTTTCTTTCTTTCTTTCTTTCTTTCTTTCTTTCTTCTTTCTTGTCTTTCCCTCTCTGGCCCAGGCTACAATCTACTCGGCTTGCTGCTGCCCGCGCCGCGGACTGCCTGGGACTGCCGGCGCCCGCCACCGCTGCCTGCCTTTTCTCCTTTGGCTGCAGGCACGCGTTCGCCATCTTGGCCACGCTGCTCGCCAGCTCCTGACGCCGAGTGCTCTGCCCACCTCAGCCTCCCGAGGTACTGGGACTACAGACGGAGTCTCGCTCACCCAGTGCTCGGTGTTGCCCGGGCTGAAGGGCGGTGGCATGGTCTGGCCTCGCGGCAGCCTCTACCCCCCGGCCGCCTGCCTTGGCCTGCCAGGGTGCTGGGATTGCAGCCCCTGCCCGGCCGCCGCCCCATCTGGAAGGTGGGGAGCGCCTCTGCCCGGCCGCCCCGTCTGGGAAGTGAGGAGCGCCTCTGCCCGGCCACCCACCGTCTGGGAAGTGAGGAGCGCCTCTGCCCGGCCACCCACCGTCTGGGAAGTGAGGAGCGCCTCTGCCCGGCCGCCCCGTCCGGGAAGAAGTGAGGAGCGCCTCTGCCCAGCCGCCCCGCCCGGGAAGAAGTGAGGAGCGCCTCTGCCCGGCCGCCCCACCCGGGAAGAAGTGAGGAGCGCCTCTGCCCGGCCGCCCCGTCCGGGAAGAAGAGAGGAGCGCCTCTGCCCGGCCGCCCCCGTCCGGGAAGAAGTGAGGAGCGCCTCTGCCCGGCCGCCCCGTCCGGGAAGTGAGGAGCGCCTCTGCCCGGCCACCCATCGTCTGGGAAGTGAGGAGCGCCTCTGCCCGGCCACCCACCGTCTGGGAAGTGAGGAGCGCCTCTGCCCGGCCGCCCCGTCTGGGAAGTGAGGAGCGCCTCTGCCCGGCCGCCCCGTCCGGGAAGTGAGGAGTGCCTCTACCCGGCCGCCCCGTCTGGGAAGTGAGCAGTGCCTCTGCCCGGCCGCCCCGTCTGGGAACTGAGGAGCGCCTCTGCCCGGCCACCCACCGTCTGGGAAGTGAGGAGCGCCTCTGCCCGGCCACCCACCGTCTGGGAAGTGAGGAGCGCCTCTGCCCGGCCACCCACCGTCTGGGAAGTGAGGAGCGCCTCTGCCCGGCCACCCACCGTCTGGGAAGTGAGGAGCGCCTCTGCCCGGCCACCCACCGTCTGGGAAGTGAGGAGCGCCTCTGCCCGGCCGCCCCGTCTGGGAAGTGAGGAGCGCCTCTGCCCGGCCACCCACCGTCTGGGAAGTGAGGAGCGCCTCTGCCCGGCCACCCATCGTCTGGGAAGTGAGGAGCGCCTCTGCCCGGCCGCCCTGTCCGGGAAGAAGTGAGGAGCGCCTCTGCCCGGCCGCCCCGCCCGGGAAGAAGTGAGGAGCGCCTCTGCCCGGCCGCCCCGCCCGGGAAGAAGTGAGGAGCGCCTCTGCCCGGCCGCCCCGTCCGGGAAGAAGTGAGGAGCGCCTCTGCCCGGCCGCCCCGTCCGGGAAGAAGAGAGGAGCGCCTCTGCCCGGCCGCCCCCGTCCGGGAAGAAGTGAGGAGCGCCTCTGCCCGGCCGCCCCGTCCGGGAAGTGAGGAGCGCCTCTGCCCGGCCACCCATCGTCTGGGAAGTGAGGAGCGCCTCTGCCCGGCCACCCACCGTCTGGGAAGTGAGGAGCGCCTCTGCCCGGCCGCCCCGTCTGGGAAGTGAGGAGCGCCTCTGCCCGGCCACCCCGTCCGGGAAGTGAGGAGTGCCTCTACCCGGCCGCCCCGTCTGGGAAGTGAGCAGTGCCTCTGCCCGGCCGCCCCGTCTGGGAACTGAGGAGCGCCTCTGCCCGGCCACCCACCGTCTGGGAAGTGAGGAGCGCCTCTGCCCGGCCACCCACCGTCTGGGAAGTGAGGAGCGCCTCTGCCCGGCCACCCACCGTCTGGGAAGTGAGGAGCGCCTCTGCCCGGCCACCCACTGTCTGGGAAGTGAGGAGCGCCTCTGCCCGGCCACCCACCGTCTGGGAAGTGAGGAGCGCCTCTGCCCGGCCACCCACCGTCTGGGAAGTGAGGAGCCCCTCTGCCCGGCCACCCACCGTCTGGGAAGTGAGGAGCGCCTCTGCCCGGCCACCCACCGTCTGGGAAGTGAGGAGCGCCTCTGCCCGGCCACCCACCGTCTGGGAAGTGAGGAGCGCCTCTGCCCGGCCACCCATCGTCTGGGAAGTGAGGAGCGCCTCCGCCCGGCCGCCCCGTCCGGGAAGAAGTGAGGAGCGCCTCTGCCCGGCCGCCCCGCCCGGGAAGAAGTGAGGAGCGCCTCTGCCCGGCCGCCCCGCCCGGGAAGAAGTGAGGAGCGCCTCTGCCCGGCCGCCCTGTCCGGGAAGAAGTGAGGAGCGCCTCTGCCCGGCCGCCCCGTCCGGGAAGAAGTGAGGAGCGCCTCTGCCCGGCCGCCCCCGTCCGGGAAGAAGTGAGGAGCGCCTCTGCCCGGCCGCCCTGTCTGGGAAGTGAGGAGCGCCTCTGCCCGGCCGCCCCGTCCGGGAAGAAATGAGGAGCGCCTCTGCCCGGGCGCCCCATCCGGGAAGAAGTGAGGAGCGCCTCTGCCCGGCCGCCCCATCCGGGAAGAAGTGAGGAGCGCCTCTGCCCGGCCGCCCCATCCGGGAAGGAGTGAGGAGCGCCTCTGCCCGGTCACCCATCGTCTGGGAAGTGAGGAGCGCCTCTGCCCGGCCACCCCCCGTCTGGGAAGTGAGGAGCGCCTCTGCCCGGCCGCCCCGTCTGGGAAGTGAGGAGTGCCCCTACCCGGCCGCCCCGTCTGGGAAGTGAGCAGCGCCTCTGCCCGGCCGCCCCGTCCGGGAAGAAGTGAGGAGCGCCTCTGCCCGGCCGCCCCGTCCGGGAAGAAGTGAGGAGCGCCTCTGCCCGGGCGCCCCGTCCGGGAAGAAGTGAGGAGCGCCTCTGCCCGGCCGCCCCGTCCGGGAAGAAGTGAGGAGCGCCTCTGCCCGGCCGCCCCGACCGGGAAGAAGTGAGGAGCGCCTCTGCCCGGCCACCCACCGTCTGGGAAGTGAGGAGCGCCTCTGCCCGGCCACCCATCGTCTGGGAAGTGAGGAGCCCCTCTGCCCGGCCACCCATCGTCTGGGAAGTGGGGAGCGCCTCTGCCCGGCCACCCATCGTCTGGGAAGTGAGGAGCGCCTCTGCCCGGCCACCTATCGTCTGGGAAGAAGTGAGGAGCGTCTCTGCCTGGCCGCCCCGTCTGGGAAGTGAGGAGCCCCTCTGCCCGGCCGCCCCGTGTGTGGGTAGAAGTGAGGAGCTCCTCTGCCTGGCCGCTCCGTCTGGGAGGTCTACCATGGAGACCAGAAGCAATGTGGGGGCTGGACGTGGTGGCTCACGCCTGTGGTCCCGGCACTCTGGGGGGCGAGGCGGGTTGATCACTTCGGACTAGGAGTTCGAGACCAGTCTGGCCAACTTGGCGAAACATGAAGAATACAACAGACAAACCAACCAACCAACTCAATGACAACAAAACAGGTCTACCCTGGAGTCATACTCTAATTTTTTCTATTTTCCTCCCTTTCTGATCCTTTATCCCACTTTCTTTTTCTTCCTCTTCCTTCTCCCTCTTCTTTGTCAAATAGAGGATTGAGTTATTATCACTGATCCATATAAAGTCCCTCTCTCATTTATTTTAACTCCCACCCCC
Organism: Symphalangus syndactylus; assembly: GCF_028878055.3. NCBI lineage: Eukaryota > Metazoa > Chordata > Mammalia > Primates > Hylobatidae > Symphalangus > Symphalangus syndactylus. The sequence continues at coordinate 132,330,494 of NC_072447.2, read as the reverse complement.
ATTTCTATTCCCCAACTTCCCATGTGCAACCTTCCTAATATGTTTGATACGCATCTTTTTGTTTGTATGTATTTTTAGAAAATGTTTATTGTTTTTGTATGCAAAAAAAATTAATTAAAAAAAAAATTAAAAATAAATAAATTAATTAAAATACAAAAAAAAAAAAAAAATGGAATTACTTTCTTAATTTCCTTTCCAGACTGCTCATTGCTCTTGCACAAAAACACAACTGATTTTTTTTGTGAGCTGACCTTGTACTCTGTAACTTTCCTGAATTTGTTTATTAGTTCTGATGGTTTTCTTGTTCATTATTTGGGATTTTCTATACATAGAATCATGACATCTGTGAATAAAAATAATTTTACTTATTTCTTTCCAAAAAAATAAAAATAAAAATAATACAGATAAAAAGCCAATAGAGCATAGCAACTATTTATGTAGCATTTAATTTGTATTAGATATTATAAGTAATATAGAGATGATTTAAAGTATAAAGGAGGATGTATGCAGGTTATATGCAAATACCACACCATTTTATATCAGAGACTTGAGCATCCTTGGATTTGGGTATCTGTGGGGGTACCTGGAACCAGTTTCCTGTAGATACGGAGGGATAACTGTGCCGTAAACCAAATGAATTTCTTTGGGAAGAGTTTGGGTGTGATGAAGCAGATCTTATACTTGATTGGCTTTATCCCCTTGTTCTTTTAATGATTGTAATTTTGATGTCTAGCTCTTTAATTTGCAACTGTTTTCTTATGTGCTACCTTTATGCTTCTTAATATTTCCTACTTTATCATCTTTCATTCACTCAAAAAACTTAAAGAAGTCTCATGTATCTGGTGCATTGGGTATAATGAGGTATGGTAAAAGATAATACTGGGGCAAGATCATGAAGGACTTTGAAGCCATGTTGAAGCATTTAGACTATTCCAGGAGCAGTGGGATTGATATGAGATTTTTGGAAAGCTCATTGGCTGCAGCATGGGGCATGAATTGAAGAGCAGGGAAAGTGAGACTTTTTAAATTAGTTAGGAGGTAAGGTGATGGTAGCAGTAGAGACATAAGGAAGTAGACAGAATCAAGAAATATTTAAGTGGTAGCATTGCTAGAACTTGGTGACTGATTAAATGAAGAAGGAACAGACTGTATCCTCCTTGAAACTCCTTGAATAGTCTCTGCTCCTGCCCCATGCCTTTCCTGAGACAAAACACGGAACTCTGTCATTCATCCCCCCAAATAAATCCACTTCCCAAAGCATTGAAGGGAAATGTGCATTTTGCTGAATATTTCATGGGGAAATGGAAGACTGGGTTACATTGTGCATAACAGAGGGAAATTTAATCTGATTCCCTTATTGGATATATCTCACCCAAAGTCTTCTTCCTATCTGATTTTCCCCTGGTTTTTCCCTTTCTCTTTCCTCTAATATTCCTGTCTCTCCAGCTTCTCTGCCCTCCTGCCCTCTCCTAGATTCTATTCCACGTCTACCCCTTTCTTATAGAAAGTAATTTTACTTTTCTCTGGGCTTGTACAATTTACATTCTCATGTCGCAACCTAGTTTTACCTTTTGTTTGGGATCCATCATCTTTAGAAGTCAGGAGACGCTATAGATAATAATCAATTTTCCTATTTTTTTATTTTGCCACAGGCTCTAATATGGCTAGGCACTACATTGTTACTATTTTTATTTAAATTTTTTATATTCTGTTCACGATGTATTTTTACATTAATTTTGATTTTAAAAAATATTGCTTTAAAATGCTAGTCATCTTAATTCTGAGTCTTTTGCTGCCCCTGATATTTTGTGTCCAAGGGAAGTGCCTTGCTTGTCACACTATTGTCCCAGCCCTGGCCTTTGATAACCTGTAGGAATTTTAGAAATACGTTTTATGCACTTTACATTCCTGTAATTTTCCTGAAATACAGGCTTTCTTAGGCCACCTACTCTAACCTTTTGTATATTAATGCATATTTCTACCCATCTGAGGTGTATTTCATTGGAAAAATTTATTTTTACTCATTCAACATTCTTTAAGCTCCTATTATATACCAGTCACTGTGTGCTGGTCTAGGCTTGTAATTGTAAAAAAATCTTTTCAGTGGATGAGACAGAGAGGAAATAAATAAATATGCCAAAATTGCTTAAAACAAATTATTTTTTTGGCAAATAGTTATTGAGTACCTACTATGCTAAGTTTCGGGGATACAAGATTTCTGACCCTATGGAGCTCATATTCTTACAGGGGAATAAAATCACAACTTGGATTGGTGGCAAGAAAAAGGGCCTGGGGAAAAAAGACAAGGGAAATTGTGTTTAATAGGTGGTAGAGGAAGAAAAACTAGGAAGTGACTTTTCCCCAGAATACATAAGGCAAATAGTTGGTCATGCAAGCCAGCTTATGCCCAAAGTCGTGAATATATGAAATGGTGTTAGAAATGTTAGAAGGCAGCAGGACGGGCCAGGCAAGAGAGATCAGGAACTGGAAATTAAGCCAGCATGTTGGGATGATCCCAACTCCGCAACAGACTCAACTCCATGTCCAGCAAGAACTAGTGCATGAAGCAGTTCGGATAAATGGCCAGCCTCAGGAATATCCATCAAGGGCACAATTATCCTGGAAGGGTGGAGGAGAATAGCACTGTATAGTTTAGAAGCAGAAAATATGCATACATGGACACAAGAAGCTATTTGGTGAGGTGGAAGCCTGGTAACTGACAACTGGGTTGTGTGGTTTTGAAACTTAAAGGAAGAAGGGGAAACGAAAGTTGCGGATGATGAGAAATTTTTGTCAAACAAGGTTGGAGCCAGCAAGATCATCAGCTGGACCCTTGGAACTAATGTTCCTTCAATTCTTCCTTGATGAGGAACAAGTTGGTCTCAGAGCTTGTGGCTCACTCTGCAGATGGCTTCAGCTGTCAGGAGTAGCACACTGGAAGAAGAGAGGAACCAATCAAGACCATTCGAGCTAATAATGGGGATAATATAGATAATGCCTTCTCTATGCTTTTCATGACTAGAAACAGAAAATTTTAAACAGCAATTCTTTGTTGTTGATGATGATGATAAGGTGATTTAAATGTAACATTATATTGAGAAAAGTATACGGAATTCTGCTTTGCTTTTATCACTTGAAAAATGGTTTTCTTCCAAAGCTTGACTCAATTAATGTTTTACCTCCCCCAATATGCCAGAACCACAAGTTCTGCAGGGTGTTAGTTATGCATTAAATTCACCTTCTCATATTCACGACAGCTAAATCATTTTTACTTTTATATTGCCTTCTTACTGCTATTTTGCCAAATTCACATATGCACAGGAAGAAAGTTGATATTTTCTCTCCGTTAGCATGAGGTGCTTTATTGCTGAACTCAATGGCAGCACATTAATTCAAAGGGAGAGAGGCCAATGAGACTAGAAATCAAGCCCTTCAATTCCGAATTTCCACATTTATTGCATTTGAGGATGCCAAGGCATAATGATAAAGCATTCCAGCAGGCGGAACTCACGGTTTTAAACCTATTTACTCTGCTGTAGTTGAATGTCGCTGCATATGACAAATGTTGTGAATAAGTATGTTTCAAGGCCAAAGAGCTCTATGAGAAATCCCATCATTCTAAAGATCACAAAGTCATTTCAGAAATTGAACAATATTATGCAGCTTAATAGCAAATTTGAATCTTGTGTCTCCAACATGTCAAGAGTTCTTTAAAGCACCCTGTGGGTGGTTTGTGCACAACAGCCAGTACTCCTCTGTTTTAGACCTGGCAGGGACCAAAACTGAAATTCTCCCCAAAAGGCAATGAACTCACTACTTGGTTGCCAACTAAATGTTCAAGGTTCTTATCATGGAGGAACTCAGAAAGTCAGGCTTTGTTAGTGCAAAAGAATCATTTCAATGGAGTGACTGATCCATCATACAGTTTGAAATTAGAAAATTCACTTTCGGTTTTTAAAACTTGAGCCCTTCGTGTAAACCTGTTATAATTATGACCTTACAAGCAGCATTTGTCCCTTTCCCAAAAAAGCTTAAAAATATAACCAAAGTCTGATAAAATAAGTGCCGAGAAATCCCTGCTTTTTATATGTTTACATCAGCCATGTGTTCTGAATTTTCTGGGATGAGATCTTTTAAAAAACTGTCTTCTTAGGCCCATAAACTATTGATATTTCCAAAGCATTTCAACATTTTCTTATACAGATCACATCTTCCTGAAAGCTTTTTACATCTTAGGTATCACAAAACTCCTTTGTAAGACAGCATGAGTCAAAGTTGGTATTGGCCTTTTTAAACCATAAATGACATTTTCAGTTTCAGAAAGTGTAAGGTAATTCTTGCTTTGGAGCTTCTCTTTGAGAGGGATTCAGCAGAAGGCAATCCAAAATTTACCTGGCCTGCTCAAACTTGGCTATGACCAAAGGAACTCACATTTGAGACCAGCTGTAGGAAGGGGGTAAAATAAAAAGGAAAAATAAAGACACTTGGGAAAAGATATGGCCTTCTCTGTATGCTTTAATGAAGAAATTTTGTGCATAGTCCTCACATGACTTGTTTAAACCCAATTCCAAATCTACTGGTCTGTAAAGTGCTCTTTGGATTTGCAGTCCTTATTTTTAAATCTAAAGATGACAAAGTCTCCCCGGGGCCTCATCAGATCTTAATTGTTAAAGTATCTCAGTGTGGCTGATGTGGTTTGTACAACCCCTAACTGAACTGTGAGCACACCCTGAAATCTCAGCAGGATTAATTTTTTCACGGTTTGAATGATTTTTATCAGATTAATTACCACCTCCTGCAGTCCAATCCCTCACTCTCTGCCAACCCACCCCAAGAATGTATATCTATTTCTGGAGCTGTGAGAAATCCAACTGTCACGATGCATTTAGCTAAATTCAATTTTTTTTGACAAAACTAGGTTCCTGGAACAATCCTTGCTGAGCTAGTGGTTGAAAATTGAGGTGCTACATGTAAGTAGGTAGAGTGCTTTCAAGCAAACAACAAAGTGGTTTTGTTTGGATTTTGGGTTTATTACCACAAATAACTGCATTTAATGGGCATTATGTCTGATTTAACACACCACCAGGATTTTCTATAGGTTTACTAGCTTTTTTTCCCTTTACCTCTGGATATTCATGCTTTCTTTATCTCTTACAAAAGCTAAAGCTTTTTGCATATGTTTGAAACCTCTGAAGGCATCTGTTATAATATTTTAGCTAGTCCCTATTGTGAATGGCACAGGCAGGTGTAGGAACCATTAAAGTGTACACCAATAATAAATAGATAAACAAACAAATGAGAAGGAAGGGCTCTTTTTTATGGTAGAATGCTGACTGATATCTGTGGAAGGAATAGTAGAGCTGAAAATCACCGTTTTGCTGCCATCGTAGTACAGAGGCTTGAGGCAAGAATCATCAATAAATCCTAACTATGGCAGGGGAGAATTTGATGAGTAAATAGATATATGCATAGTTTCAGTGTTTCTTCATGGCTTGCATTTTAATTATGAACTGAAAGAGAGTATATAGTGAAAAAACTGGACAAGGTCTTGACTGGGTGATCAAAACCAATGTCACAGGTAGATATTGTGTCCTCTAAATATGATGTTCTGAATCGAACATGTCATTTATGTAGTTTTCTGGCTGGGAATGCATAGCCTGAATCCAAATATAAGGAGACATCAAACAAACCAAAATTGAGGAATGATCTATAAAATAGCAGGCCTATACTCTTCAAAGATGTTAGTGTTATGAAAGACAAAGAAAGGCTGTAGAACCATTTGAGATTAAAGGAAAATAAAGGGGCATGATAATTAAATGTAATGCATGATGCTAGGTTGGTTTTTGTACTGGAGGAACCAAAATGTGATAACTGAAGAGACACAATATGATCATGGCAGATGGGAGGCAGGACTAGATCGCAGCCCCGACTCGGATGTAGAGAGCAGCGTGCAGAGGCTCACATCATGAATTGTAGCTCCAGATCAACTGCAAGAATAAACCAGCAATCCTGAGAGGACCCACAGACCCGCTGAAGGAAGGGGACTGCTCTTGTAGGATCTGGGAGATACCCCAAACACTCAGCTGCAACAAGACCCGCCCAAAGAGAGTCTGAGCTCAGACATACCTAGCCCTGCCCCCCACCTGATGGGCCTTCCCTATCCACTCTGGCAGCTGAAGACAAAGGGCATATAATCTTGGGAGTTCTAGGACCCTGCCCACTGCCAGTTCCTTTCCATACTACCACAGCTGATGCTTTCTGGAAAGCGCCGCCTCCCGGCAGGATGCCAACCAGCACAAAAATAGAGCATTAAGCCACCAAAGCTAAGAACCCTCACAGAGTCCATTTCACCCCCCGCCCCCGCCACCTCCACTGGAACAGGCGCTGGTATCCACGGCTGAGAGACTCATAGAAAGTTCACATCACAGGACTCTGTGCAGACAATCCCCAGTACCAGTCCAGAGCTTGGCAGACTAGCTGGGTGGCTAGACCCAGAAGGGAGACAATAATCACTACAGCTTGGCTCACAGGAAGCCACAGCCATAGGAAAAGGGGGAGAGTACTACATCAAGGGAACACCCCATGGAACAAAAGAATCTGAACAACAGCCTTCAGCCCTAGACCTTCCCTCTGACAGAGCCTACCCAGATGAGAAGAAATCAGAAAACCAACTCTGGTAACATGACAAAACAAGGCTCTTTAACACCCCCCAAAAATCACACTAGTTCACCAGCAATGGACCCAAAGCAAGAAGGAATCCCTGAATTACCAGAAAAGGAATTCAGGAGGTTAGTTATTAAGCTAATAAGGGAGGCATCAGAGAAAGGTGAAGCCAAATGTAAAGAAATCCAAAAATGATACAAGAAGTGAAGGGAGGAATATTCAAGGAAATAGACAGCATAAATAAAAGACAATCAAAACTTCAGGAAACAATGGACACATTTATAGAAATGCAAAATTCTCTGGAAAGTCTCATCAATAGAATTGGACAAGTAGAAGAAAGGGATTCAGAGCTCGAAGACAAGGTATTTGAATTAAGCCAATCCAACAGAGACAAAGAAAAAAGAATAAGAAAATATGAACAAAGCCTCCAAGAAGTCTGGAATTATGTTAAGCAACCAAACCTAAGAATAATCGATGTTCCTGAGGAAGAAGAGCAATCTAAAAGTTTGGAAAACATATTTGGGGAAATAATCAAGAAAAACTTCCCTGGCCTTGCTAGAGACCTGGACATTCAAATACAGGAAGCACAAAGAACACTTGGGAGATTCATCGCAAACAGATCATTGCCTAGGCACATTGTCATCAGGTTATCTAAAGTTAAGACGAAGGAAAGAATCTTAAGAGCTGTGAGACAGAAGCATCAGGTAACCTATAAAGGAAAACCTATCAGATTAACAGCAGATTTCTTAGCAGAAACCCTACCAGATAGAATAGATTGGGGCCCTATCTTCAACCTCCTCGAACAAAACAATTATCAGCCAAGAATTTTGTATCCAGTGAAACTAAGCATCATATTTGAAGAAAAGATACAGTCTTTTTCAGGCAAACAAATGCGGAGAGAATTCACCACTACCAAGCCACCACTACAAGAACTGCTAAAAGGAGCTCTAAATCTTGAAACAAATCCTGGAAACACATCAAAACAGAACCTCTTTAAAGCATAAATCACACAGGATATATAAAGCAAAAATACAAGTTAAAAAGCAAAAACAAAAAAGGTACACAGGCAACAAATAGCGTGATGAATGCAATGGTACCTCATATCTCAATACTAACATTGAATGTAAATGGCCTAAATGCTCCACTTAAAAGATACGGAACTGCAGAATGGATAAAAACTCACTAACCAACTATCTACTGCCTTTAGGAGACTCACTTAACACATAAGGACTCACATAAATTTAAAGTAAAGGGGTGGAAAAAGGCATTAATGCAAATGGACACCAAAAGCGAGCAGGGGTAGCTATTCTTATATCAGATAAAACCACTTTAAAGCAACAGCAGTTAAAAGAGACAAAGAGGAACATTATATAATAGTAAGAGGCCTTGTCCAACAGGAAAATATCACAATCCTAAACATATATGCACCTAACACTGGAGCTCCCAATTTACAAAACAATTACTAACAGACCTAAGAAATGAGATAGACAGCAAAACAATAATAGTGGGGAACTTCAATACTCCACTGACAGCACTAGACAGGTCATCAAGACAGCAAGTCAACAAAGAAAAATGGATATAACTATGCCTTGGAACAAATGGACTTAACAGATATGTACAGAACATTCCACCCAACAACCACAAAATACACATTCTATACAACAGCGCATGAAACTTTCTTCAAGATAGACCATATGATAGGCCATGGGATGAGCCTCAATAAATTTAAGAAAATTAAAATTATATCAAGCACTCTCTCAGACTAAAGTGGAATAAAACTGGAAATCAACTCCAAAAAAACCCTTCAAAACCGTGCAAATACATGGAAATTAAATAGCCTACTCCTGAATGAGCATTGGGTCAAAAGTGAAATTAAGATGAAAATTAAAAAAATATTTGAACTGAATGACAATAATGACACAACCTATCAAAACCTTGGGGATACAGCAAAGGTGGTGCTAAAAGGAAAGTTCATAGCCCCAAAGCCTACATCAAAAAGACTGACAGAGCACAAACTGACATTCTAAGGTCACATCTCAAGGAACTAGAGAAACAAGAACAAACCAAACCAAAACCCAGCAGAAGAAAAGAAATTACCAAGATCAGATTAGAACTAAATGAAATTGAAACAAAAAAAATACAAAAAATAAATGAAACCAAAAGCAGATTCTTTGAAAAGATAAATAAAATTGATAGACCATTAGCAAGATTAACCAATAAAAGAAGAGAGAAAATCCAAATAACCTCAGTAAGAAACAAAATAGGAGATAGTGCAGCTGACACCACTGAATTGCAAATGAACCCTCAAGGCTACTATGAACACCTTTATGCACATAAACTAGAAAACCTAGAAGAGATGAATAAATTCCTGGAAAAATACAATCTTCCTAACTTAAATTATGAAGAATTAGATACCCTGAACAGACCAATAACAAGCAGCGAGATTGAATTGGTAATTAAAAAATTACCGACAAAAAAGTCCAGGACCAGACGGATTAACAGCAGAATTCTACCAGACATTCAAAGAATTGGTACCAATCCTTTTGACACTATTCCACAAGATAGAGAAAGAAGGGACCCTCCCTAATTCATTCTATAGAGCCAGCATCACCCTAATACCAAAACCAGAAAAGGACATGACCAGAAAACAAAACTATAGATGGATATCCTTGATGAACATAGATGCTAAAATCCTTAAGAAAATACTAAATAACTGAATCCAACAACATATCAAAAAGATAATCCACCATGATCAAGTGGGTTTCATGCCAGGGATGCAGGGATGGTTTAACATACACAAGTCAGTAAATGAGATACACCACATAAACAGAATTAAAAACAAAAATCATGTGATCATCTCAATAGATGCAGTAAAAGCATTCGACAAAATCCAGCATCCCTTGCTGATTAAAACTCTCAGCAAAATCGGCATACAAAGGACATTCCTTAATGTAATAAAAGCCATCTATGACAAACCTGCAGCCAACATAATACTGAATGGGGAAAATTTGAAAGCATTCCCTCTGAGAACTGGAACAAGACAAGGATGCCCACTCTCACCATTCTTCTTCACTGTAGTACTGGAAGTCCTAGCCAGAGCAATCAAACAAGAGAAAGAAATAGAGACATCCAAATCGGTAAAGAGGAAGTCAAACTGTTGCTGTTTGCTGATGATATGATTGTATACCTAGAAAACCCTAAAAGACTCCTCCAAAAAGCTTCTAGAACTGATGAAAGAATTCAGCAAAATTTCCAGATGCAAAATTAATGTACACAAATTAGCAGCTCTCCTATACACCAACAGTGACTAAGCTGAGAATCAAATCAAGAACTCAACCCTTTTTACAATAGCTGCCAAAAAATAAAATACTTAGGAATATACCTAACCAAGGAGGCAAAAGACCTCTACAAGGAAACAAAACACTCCTGAAAGAAACCATAGACGACACAAGCAAATGGAAACACATCCCATGCTCATGGATGGGTAGAATCAATATTGTGAATATGACCGTACTGACAAAAGCAATCTACAAATTCAATGCAATCCCCATCAAATACCACTGTCATTCTTCACAGAATTAGAAAAACAATTCTAAAATTCATAGGGAACAAAAAAAAGAGCCCGCATAGCCAAAGCAAGACTAAGCAAAAAGAACAAATCTGGAGGCATCACACTACCTGATTTCAAACTATACGATAAGGCCACAGTCACCGAAACAGCATCGTACTGTTATAAAAATAGGCACATAGACCAGTGGAAAAGAATAGAGAACCCAGAAATAAACCCAAATACTTACAGCCAACTAATCTCCAACAAAGCAAACAAAAACATAAAGTGGGGAAAGGACACCCTTTACAACAAATGGTGCTGCGATAATTGGCTAGCCACATGTAGGAGAATGAAACTGGATCCTTATCTCTCACCTTATACAAAAATCAACTCAAGATGGATTAAGGACTTAAGACCTGAAACTATAAAAATTCTAGAATATAACATTGGAAAAACCTTTCTAGACATTGGCTTAGGCAAGGATTTCATGATCAAGAACCCAAAAGCAAATGCAATAAAGACAAAGATAAATAGTTGGGACTTAATTAAACTAAAGAGCATTTGCACAGCAAAAGGAACGGTCAGCAGAGTAAACAGACAACCCACAGAGTGGGAGAAAACCTTCACAATCTATACATCTGACAAAGAACTAATATTCAGAATCTACAATGAACTCAAACAAGCCAGTAAGAAACAAACAAACGATCCCATCAAAAAGTGGGCTAAGGACATGAATAGACAATTCTCAAAAGAAGATATACAAATGGCCAACAAACATATGAAATAATACTCAACATCACTAATGATCAGGGAAATGCAAATCAAAACCACAATGCGATATCACTTTACTCCTGCAACAATGGCCGTAATAACAAAATGAAAAAACAGTAGATGTTGGCATGGATGCAGTGATCAGGGAACACTTCTACCCTGCTGGTGGGAATGTAAACTAATACATCCACTGTGGAAAACAGTGTGGAGATTCATTAAAGAACTGAAAGTAGGACTACTGTTTGATCCTGCAATCCCACTACTGGGTATCTACCCAGAGGAAAGAAGTCATTATTCAAAAAAGATACTTGCACATGCACGTTTATAGCAGCACAATTCACAATTGCAAAATCATGGAACCAACCCAAATGCCCATCAGTCAACTAGTGGATGAAGAAACTGTTGTATATATATACGATGGAATACTACTCAGCCATAAAAAGGAATGAATTAACAGCATTCACAGCGACCTGGATGAGAATGGAGACTTCTTCTAAGTGAAGTAACTCAGGAATGGAAAACCAAACACTGTATGTTCTCACTGATATGTGGCAGCTAAGCTATAAGGTTGCAAAGGCATAAGAATGATACAATGGACTTTGAGGACTTGGGGGGAAGAGTGGGAGGGTGCGAGGGATAAAAGACTATAATTAGGATGCAGTGTATACTGCTTGGTGTATACTGCAGTGTATACTGCACGAACATCTCACAAATCACCACTAAAGAACTTACTTATGTAACCAAATACCACCTGTACCCCAATAACTTATGGGAAAAAAAAGAATGCTAAAAAAAATGCAGTAACTGATATCATTGGGAAAAAAATTAGAGTATAGACTGTAGATAAGATAAAATAACAATGTTAAGTTTCCTGAATTTAATAACTGTATTGTGGTTATCTAAAATAATATTTTTATCCTTAGGAGATACAAACTGAAGTATTAAGGGGTAAAGGGAATCTATGTATGTGATCTACCTTTAACAGGTTCATAAAAATAAATCATATATAAATATATCAAACATGATATATAAATTTCTATGTTATATATGCCAGTTAATTATATATAATAAATTCTATATGTGACATATATATGAGTATGTATATATATTTATGTATATGGTCAGTACATTTAGCTACCATGCTATTTGCATCCCCAAACAACGCTGATTAATGTGTGTGTGTGTGTGTGTGTGTGTGTGTGTGTGTAACAGAGAAGAGAGAGAGGCAGAGAGAAAGCAAATGAGGCAAAATGTTAAAAATTGCTGAACCTGGATAAAGCATTTACAGGAGTTCTTTGTACTATTCATGCAACATTTAAGTTTGAAATTAATTTTTTAAAAAGTTGTCACTGACTTCCTTCTAACACCTTGTGGATTCCCATATTTACACCTTCACTGACATCACTCTTGCCACAACTCCCCTCAACCTGGCAAGTCAGCTTCTCCAAATCCTGCCTGAATCTCTAGGTCCTGCTCAGATTTAGCCTCCTCCTTCTCTGCATTCCTCTAGCACTGCTGGTCTCCGTATCATTTGGTACTAAGCCTGATCCTGTTGATCAGCTTTGTTTTGGGATATAAACACTGTAGCGGCTAAATGCACAGACTGTGTAATCAGACTGCCTGGGTTCAAATCTCAGTTCTGCCACAAGCTGTGTGACCTTGAGCAAGTTCTTTACTTCTCTAAATCTCAGTTCCTTGAATTGGAAGCCTCATTTCATTAAGGGAAAAAGAGCACCCACTGAGAGTCCAGAGGATTAATTCTAGGTCTAGAATTGCCACGCAGTGTATGACCTTGGATAAAGCATTTCTTCTCTGTGGGTCTCAGATCTCTAACCTGTAACATTAGGGAGTTAGATGAATAAGTGGTTCTCCACTTTGACTGCATATCAGAATTGCCTGGGGAGCTCTAAAAATACATCAATATCCAGAGACCCCTTCCCCCCCAAATTTTAATTTGATTAATTGAAGTTGAATCCCAGGCAGTTTTTAAAAGCTCCCAGGTGATTTCAATGTGTAGATCAAGCTGAGAAACACGCAGGCAGCTGATTCCTAAGGCTGCTTCTAGTTTGACAATCCTGATTCTATGCAAAAGTGCTGCTGTGAATTCTTTGTTATTGGTATTAAGCCCTTTCTGTTGCCCCTACAATGTGTGGCTTAGGGCTTGATGACTGACATGGTGGGGACATACACTACTGATATGCTAACTAAATAATAATTAGCTAAGATTTTCTCTCTTTTTTTCTGCTAGAAAGACATCTTGGACAATTTTAGCATCTTGACAGAATGATTATTGCCTCCTAGAATCCCCTACTAGCCATAGGAAATTAGCTGTAGCAGTATATACTCTTAATGGGAATCTGGCATGTCAATGAGTTATTTCTGTCATTGTGGTTTAGTCTGATATTCCAATATGCACCTGCTGCTTTTCATGATACTTAGCAAGGAAAAAAATAAGGCAATAGTTCCCCCTTGGTTCATGTTTGACCTATTGCTATGCTTGAGGCAATCACAAAACACCACAGGTGTTGAAGTGATTAGGGACAATTAAGATAGTACAGCCTCCGAGGAAGAAGCCACTATCAAGCCTTCGGTCTCCCAAATGCACAGGTTGTGTGTTCCTGCAACAGCAATTACCTAAAAATATCCAGTATTTAATTACTTCCAAGGTGTCAGTCTTCATAACTGAGTATTAGAATGTTCTAATTGATAGCGCAGTTCAGCTTTGCCGCCTGACACTGGCATATGGCTTGCAATATTCTTATACGTTGATCAGTTTTCTTTCATCATAAATCTCAGATTGCAGATTGTAAGCGTGATCTAGCTGGGATTGGAATTACTGTACCTTTTTTTTTTTTTTTTTTTTTTTTTTGCAATTTACCATTTCCAGCCTTGAGTGAGAGGGGAAAACAGAAAAACTAGGAAAACAGAAAAATATTTTAAATAAAGAAGAAAAGGAAAAATATAGTCCAGAGGCCTATGGCAACAAAATTGGATTGGAAAACTTCCTAGCTCCTGTTGCTTTTGCATTTCACTTTAGGAAAATCCTATACATATGTAAACTAGAAGTCAACTAGGATTACCCTCATCATCCTTAAAATCTAGATAAGATTAGCTAGAACTTCCATCCTAGAGATTATGGGCAGTCCGAAGCTCTTTTCAAGCTGTGAGTTTCCAGGGTGCTAATGTTAATGATGTTCCCTCTAGCTCTGAGCTCTGGACATTGCTGAGTCTGTTTTATTTTAAGATCTTCTCACTATGGTGTATGTGCTGATTCTGTTCTACACTATGTTGACTCAAACAAACAGCATATTTTACTGAAGCATAGGGGATATGGAGAGATCTTTACTACAGGCATGCAAACAACTTCAAATAAAGTGGTAGCCACCTCTGTCCTTCAGAGTCCCTCAGCCATTTCTGCAACCCAAGCTCTAGTCTCCTACCATGTGGCTCAGTTTCCTTTTTCTCTCTTGGTGGCTTTTTTCCCTTTTCTTTTCCTTTTGCTCCTGTCCTCCCAGGAGAAATATAAATGTATTATGCAAATATGAATATTCTTATGCAGAATAATTCAGCTGTCTCTAGCAGCAACTCCAAAATGAAGTCTGGGTGTCCCTTTGTATATCTACAGCTTTACGTTTATTGCTTAAAACAGCCCTTCAGATTGGATTTGTTTTCTAGTATGAACAGAGACACATAGGCACACACACACACAAACATACATTTCAAAATTTATAAAACTTATAAGATGTATCAATTACAACTTATTCTTTTATTTGGCAAGAGTTTCCTATAAACAGCCTCCTAACTTGTGGGCAGGGCTCTGGCTTCCTTCTAGTCCTAATTGGTTTTCCACACAGATGTCAAATGAATCTTCCAGAAACTTTTTCATCATGTTATTTCTCTGTATACAATTTTTAATTAATATGATGATCTAATGAATATTTAGATGACAGTGATTGATAATGGATAAATGTATTACCCCCAGATAACTTATAATGTTTTAATTACCCCCAGAGACTTATATAATGTGTTTTTTTTAAATTATACTTTAAGTTTTAGGGTACATGTGCACAACATTAGTTACATATGTATACATGTGCCATGTTGGTGGGTTGCACCCATTAACTCGTCATTTAACATTAGGTATGTCTCTTAATGCTATCCCTCCCCCCTCCCCCCACCCCACCACAGGCCCTGGTGTGTGATGTTCCCCTTCCTGTGTCCAAGTATTCTCATTGTTCAATTCCCACCTATGAGTGAGAACATGCGGTGTTTGGTTTTTTGTCCTTGCGATAGTTTGCTGAGAATGATGGTTTCCAGCTTCATCCATGTCCCTACAAAGGACATAAGCTCATCATTTTTTATGGCTGCATAGTATTCCATAGTGTTTATGTGCCACATTTTCTTAATCCAGTCTATCATTTTTGGACATTTGGGTTGGTTCCAAGTCTTTGCTATTGTGAATAGTGCCGCAATAAACATACATGTGCATGTGTCTTTATAGCAGCATGATTTATAATCCTTTGGGTATATACCCAGTAATGGGATGGCTGGGTCAAATGGTATTTCTAGTTCTAGATCCCTGAGGAATCGCCAAATTGCCTTCCACAATGGTTGAACTAGTTTACAGTCCCACCAACAGTGTAAAAGTGTTCCTATTTCTCCACATCCTCTCCAGCACCTGTTGTTTCCTGACTTTTTAATGATGGCCATTCTAATTGGTGTGAGATGGTATCTCATTGTGGTTTTGATTTGCATTTCTCTGATGGCCAGGGATGATGAGCATTTTTTCATGTGTCTGTTGGCTGCATAAATGTCTTCTTTTGAGAAGTGTCTGTTCATATCCTTCACCCACTTTTTGATGGGGTTGTTTGTTTTTTTCTTGTAAATTTGTTTGAGTTCATTGTAGATTCTGGATATTAGCCCTTTGTCAGATGGGTACATTGCAAAAATTTTCTCCCATTCTGTAGGTTGCCTGTTCACTCTGATGGTAGTTTCTTTTGCTGTGCAGAAGCTCTTTAGTTTAACTAGATCCCATTTGTCAATTTTGGCTTTTGTTGCCATTGCTTTTGGTGTTTTAGACATGAAGTCCTTGCCCATGCCAATGTCCTGAATGGTATTGCCTAGGTTTTCTTCTAGGGTTTTTATGGTTTTAGGTCTAACATTTAAGTCTCTAATCCATCTTGAATTAATTTTTGTATAAGGTGTAAGGAAGGGATCCAGTTTCAGCTTTTTACATATGGCTGGCTAGTTTTCCCAGCACCATTTATTAAATAGGGAATCCTTTCCCCATTTCTTGTTTTTGTCAGGTTTGTCAAAGATCAGATGGTTGTAGATACGCAGCATGATTTCTGAGGGCTCTGTTCTGTTCCATTGGTCTATATCTCTGTTTTGGTACTGGTACTATGCTGTTTTGGTTACTGTAGCCTTGTAGTATAGTTTGAAGTCAGGTAGCATGATGCCTCCAGCTTTGTTCTTTTGGCTTAGGATTGACTTGGCAATGCGGGCTCTTTTTTGGTTTCGTATGAACTTTAAAGTAGTTTTTTCCAATTCTGTGAAGAAAGTCATTGGTAGCTTGATGGGGATGGCGTTGAATCTAATAATTGCCTTGGGCAATATGGCCATTTTCACGATATTGATTCTTCCTACCCATGAGCATGGAAAGTTCTTCCATTTGTTGGTATCCTCTTTTATTTCATTGAGCAGTGGTTTGTAGTTCTCCTTGAAGAGGTCCTTCACGTCCCTTGTAAGTTGGATTCCTAGGTATTTTATTCTCTTTGAAGCAATTGTGAATGGGAGTTCACTCATGATTTGGCTCTCTGTTTGTCTGTTATTGGTGTATAAGAATGCTTGTGATTTTTGTACATTGATTTTGTATCCTGAGACTTTGCTGAAGTTGCCTATCAGCTTAAGGAGATTTGGGGCTGAGACAATGGGGTTTTCTAGATATACAATCATGTCATCTGCAAACAGGGACAATTCAACTTCCTCTTTTCCCAATTGAATACCCTTTATTTCCTTCTCCTGCCTGATTGCCCTGGCCAGAACTTCCAACACTATGTTGAATAGGAGTGGAGAGAGAGGGCATCCCTGTCTTGTGCCAGTTTTCAAAGGGAATGCTTCCAGTTTTTGCCCATTCAGTATGATATGGGCTGTGGGTTTCTCCTAGATAGCTCTTATTATTTTGAGATAAGTCCCATCAATACCTAATTTATTGAGAGTTTTTAGCATGAAGCATTGTTGAATTTTGTCAAAGGCCTTTACTGCATCTATTGAGATAATCATATGGTTTTTGTCATTGGTTCTGTTTCTATGCTGGATTATGTTTATTGCTTGCATATGTTGAACCAGCGCTGTATCCCAGGGATGAATCCCACTTGATCATGGTGGATAAGCTTTCTGATGTGCTGCTGGATTCGGTTTACCAGTATTTTATTGAGGATTTTTGCATCGATGTTCATCAGGGATATTGGTATAAAATTCTCTTTTTCTGTTTTGTCTCTGCCAGCCTTTGGTATCAGGATGATGCCGGCTTCATAAAATGAGTTAGGGAGGATTCCCTCTTTTTCTGTTGATTGGAAGAGTTTCAGAAGGAATGGTACCAGCTCCTCCTTGTACCTCTGGTAGAATTCGACTGTGAATCCGTCTCGTCCTGGACTTGTTTTGGTTGGTAGGCTATTAATTATTGCCTCAATTTCAGAGCCTGTTATTGATCTATTCAGAGATTCAACTTCTTCCTGGTTTAGTCTTGGGAGGGTGTATGGGTCGAAGAATTCATCCATTTCTTCTAGGTTTTCTAGTTTATTTGTGTAGAGGTGTCTATAGCATCTTCTGATGGTAGTTTGTATTTCTGTGGGATCGGTGGTGATATCCCCTTTATCATTTTTTATTGCGTCTATTTGATTCTTCTCTCTTTTCTTCTTTATTAGTCTTGCTAGTGGTCTATCAATCTTGTTGATCTTTTCAGAAAATCAGCTCCTGGATTTGTTGATTGTTTGAAGGGTTTTTTGTGTCTCTATTTCCTTCAGTTCTGCTCTGATCTTAGTTATTTCTTGCCTCCTGCTAGCTTTTGAATGTGTTTGCTCTTGCTTCTCTAGTTCTTTTAATTGTGATGTTAGGGTGTCAAGTTTAGATCTTTCCTACTTTCTCTTGTGGGCATTTAGTGCTATAAATTTCCCTCTACACATTGCTTTGAATGTGTCCCAGAGATTCTGATATGTTGTGTCTTTGTTCTCATTGGTTTCAAAGAACATCTTTATTTCTGCGTTCATTTCGGTATGTACCCAGTAGTCATTCAGGAGCAGGTTGTTCAGTTTCCATGTAGTTGAGTGGGGGTCAGGGACCCACTTGAGGAGGCAGTCTGTCCATTCTCAGATCTCTAGCTGTGTGCTGGGAGGACCACTTCTCTCTTCAAAGCTGTCAGACAGGGACATTTAAGTCTGCAGAGGATTCTGCTGCCTTTTGTTTGGCTATGCCCTGCCCCCAGAGGTGGAGTCTACAGAGGCAGGCAGGCCTCCTTGAGCTGTGGTGGGCTCCACCCAGTTCGAGCTTCCCAGCGGCTTTCTTTACCTACTCAAGCCTCAGCAATGGCGGGCGCCCCTCCCCCAGCCTCGCTGCCGCCTTGCAGTTTGATCTCAGACTGCTGTGCTAGCAATGAGCGAGGCTCCATGGGCATAGGACCCTCTGAGCCAGGTGCGGGATATAATCTCCTGGTGTGCCGTTTGGTAAGACCTTTGGAAAAGTGCAGTATTAGGGTGGGAGTGACCCGATTTTCCAGGTGCTGTCTGTCACCCCTTTCTTTGACTAGGAAAGGGAATTCCCTGACCCCTTGTGCTTCCCAGGTGAGGCGATGCCTCGCCCTGTTTTGGCTCACGCTCGGTGCACTGCACCCACTGTTCCTCACCCACTTTCTGACATTCCCCATTGAGATGAACCCGGTACCTCAGTTGGAAATGCAGAAATCACCCATCTTCTGCGTCGCTCATGCTGGGAGCTATAGACTGGAGCTGTTCCTGTTCGGCCGTCTTGGCTCTACCCCTTATAATGTCTTAAATTAGAGGAGTAATAATTTGTGTGATATGCTTGGAATAGATCCTGCGATATAATTAATGCTCAGTAAAGGTTAGTGACTAATATTGTTATTCTTGTTATTTTGTTATTGGGATTTCAGGGTGTGGTAGTGGCTGGGTCCATGTGAAGAGGTTCCAACAAGTCATGAGGCCTTGCTGGTATGGGTCAAATTCCTATCGCTAAATTTTTTTTTGTACCTATGGGTAATGACAGAGCTAGGATTGACAAATTGTTCCTTCTTTGTCATATTAACCACTGCCCACCAACTTCTCCTGGCCAAGTTAGAAATTGCTCTTAAACGAATGTCCAAACTTCTCAGCCTTTTGTGAGACATCTTGCATTGTGGAGTCCTCTTTAATTCTCTAAACTTCAGTTCCCCTGCACCCACACACAACTTTCTGTTCCAGTTATGCTTACCTTATAAACCTGTACCTTAACATGTTATGTTAGCTGATGTAACAAAAATGGGAATTTTCATTTGGAACTAAGGGAGTAAACAGGGATCTACATAAGGGGGTGATGGCAGTTGAGGAGTGGGAGATCCAGGAGTGAAATAAAGCACTGTTAAAGTCCTCCATCATTATGCATTTCCTATTTTCTAAATAGGGTCACATGGTGATTATCTGAATTTCCCTTTACTTTTCATCAAGCATGATGTTTCCCAAACTTAAAGACTAAAATTGTTTTCTGAACCCCACTGATGTCTTGCTTTCTCATAGAGCAGGGTTCTTTTCCTCTGTTCTTTTAACACTCTTTGTGGTTAGACCAGATAAGGCCAGGGAAGGTACTCTTCTCCAGAGTGAAGCAGGGTTCTTCAGGGACCAGAGGCAAGCACAAACTCTGTTAGTAGAACCAACAGAGACAAGACCCTCTGGGAAGACCTCCTAGCACTGACAGATGGGAGGTGGAAGATTTGGGCATGCTTCAACACGTTCAGTCTCTACCTGAAGTTTTATCCAAGGACAGTTATAAACTGCAGAAGTCTGGCTCATTTGTTGGTCCACACTTTAATGAATGTTATCAATCAAAAAGCATGCTGCTTGCTCATAACTGAGTTTATTGTTGTCTTCCTGAAATGATTTCTTTGGCTGTTCAGTCCCCAAACAGAAATCCATGTTGGAGACCACATTGAAAACATTGTTTTTTTTTTTTTTAAATTTTTAGTAAGAGGGCAAAATTGGCCCATCTGTTTTTCTCCCTGCTCACTTGTAGACATCGAAATAGTCAGACATACCACTCACCACGGTTTGGGCTTGTTCCAATGCATTATGCTAGCCAGAGAATCTTACCTCACTTATTTCTGAAGATGATTTCCTTTTACAAGGAAACTGTTTTGGGAAAGGTCACATTCCAGTAACTGGGGTTTCTCTGATAGACCCAGCTGAGTGAAAGGGTATAGGATATGGAAGTCCAACCCCAACAGAGATGCATACATCTCTGTGTGCTAAAG
This sequence comes from Symphalangus syndactylus, assembly GCF_028878055.3. Classification (NCBI taxonomy): domain Eukaryota; kingdom Metazoa; phylum Chordata; class Mammalia; order Primates; family Hylobatidae; genus Symphalangus; species Symphalangus syndactylus. The sequence goes on along the minus strand of NC_072447.2, from coordinate 132,309,993 downwards.
GGTGAGTTGGCAAAGGCATTTCTCTCCGTTTGCGTGTGCCTTATCCTGACCCAAAGTATAAAGCAGTTTCCTCATCTGTATTAATATCTTGCCCTGGGAACTCCACAGAGTTCTTGAAAGGATCAAAAGTGATAATAATTGTGAATGTCTTTGCAACTGGAAAAAAGCTGTACAAATGTAGGGACTTGGCTAGAAAACCATAGAATCTTAAGATTTGATGAGAGTTTAAAGGTTAGCTAGTCCAATCTTTTGTCCTATGCTTTAAAAAATCTGCCATTGTTTTATTTACTTAAAGATTTACAATCATAAGTAAGCATTAACTTGGGGGCAATTGAGTCATTCAACGTACTCAGTCATTTATTGAATACTTTGCTACTTTTTCAGATGCTGTTCTAGGTACTATAGATGCAACAGCGAATGAAACAGACAAGGTGTCTGCCGTCATAGAGCTTAAATTCCAATAGAAAGAGACCCATAGTAGGTAAGCAAAATAATAGAGATAATTTCTTATTGGGATACATGGTATGCAGGGAATTTAAGTAGGGTTATATGATAGAACAACCTTAGATTAGGTGATCAGGGAAGATTTCTCTAAGGAAGTGACACTTAAATTTAGTTTTGAATAACAAGAAGGAGATCTGCTGCAAAGACTAGGGGGAAGAAGATTCCAGGGAGAGGAGATAGCTTGTGAAAAGGCCCTGAGGGACAAGGTATGTTTGAGGATGGATGTGACTAGCATGGATTTTGGGAAAAGGAAACTATAGATGTAGCCAGGGATCAGATCATGAAGGGAATTTTAAACATACAAAAAGTATTTATATTTCATTCCAAATGTGATGGGAGGTTTTAAACAAGGGAGTTACATGATCAGTTATGAATTTTAATAAGAATCCTGATATAGTTTGGATATTTGTTCCTGCCTAAATCCCATGTTGAATTGTAATCCCCAATGCTGGAGGTGGGGCCTGGTGGGAGGTGTTTGGGTCATGGGGGCAGATCCCTCATGGCTTGGGACTGTCGTTTCAATAAGGAATTCTCACGAGATCTGTTTGTTGTAAAGTGTGACACCTCCCTCCCCACGCCCCCACTCTCTTTCTCTTGCTCCTGCTCTGGCCATGTGATGTGCCTGCCCCCGTTTCACCTCACACCATGAGTAAAAGCTTCCTAAGACCTCCCCAGGAGCAGATGCCAGTGCTATGCTTCCTGTACACCCTACAGAACCATGAGCCCATGAGTCAATTAAACGTCTTTTCTTATAAATTACCCAGTCTTAGGTATTTCTTTATAACAATGCAAGAATGGACTAATACAAATCATCTGGCTGCTGTGTTGATAAAGGAATAAAAAGAACAAGGGTAGAAACTGTGATAGTGGTTAGAAGGTCATGGTAATTGCGTATTTGTTCAAAATTATTTGTTTCTCCCTTGCCAAGATATTCTGTAGGCTGAGTATATTGTCTTTCCCCATTAACTTTGTGCTTGACCATGTGACTTAATTTGTCCAATAACATGTGAGAAGTTGTAACCTATATCCTTTCTAAGCAGAGCTTCAAATTCACTTGTAGTGGTTTGGCTCTGCCAACCCTGAGTTTCTGCTCTCCACCATAAGAATAGCATGGTTTTCAGCCTAGGTCCTTAGCAGACATGTGGAGCTAAGTTGTCCCAGGATAGTCCAGCAGAGTTCAGTTGAGCTGCAGCCTTCATGGAGCTTGAGCAAGAAATAAATATTTATTTCTGGGAAACTCAGAGATTCTGGGATTGTTCGAGCCTACCAATAACTGGTAGCAGTGGAAGTGGTGAGAAGTAGTTAGAGTTTATATATATTTTCAAGACAGAATTAACAAGACACTGATATTTGCAAGCTGTGGGATCAAACAGAAGTAACAGTCAAGGATGACTTTGGAGCAACTGGGTGAATGGGGCATCCTTTATTGCAATGGAGAAGACCTGGGGAAGAGGAAGTATAGGTGGAACCAGGAATTCATCTTTGGCCATCTTTTTTGTTTTTGGAGACGGAGTTTCATTCTTATTGCCCAGGATGGAGTGCAGTGGTGCGATCTCAGCTCACTGCAACCTCCGCCTTCTGGTTTCAAGTGATTCTCCTGCCTCAACCTCCCAAGTATCTGAGATTACAGGCATGTGCCACCACACCTGGGTATTTTTTTTTTTTTTTTGGTATTTTTAGTAGAGACAGGGGTTTCACCATGTTGACCAGGCTGGTCTCGAACTCCTGACCTCGTGATCTGCCCATCTTGGCATTCCAAAGTGCTGGGATTACAGGCATGAGCCACTGCGCCCGGCCCATCTTTGGCCATCTTAAGTTTGGGGTGATTATGGGAGATTCATATATAGACCTACTTGTGCCTCCCAATAGATCTTTATTTTATTTATTGTTTTATTTTACTTTACCTACAAAAAGAATATTTGGTAGCTTACACTGAAAGTACTGGTAAAAGCATTAATATGAGGGGATGCAGAGGGAAAATTGTATTGAGAAATTTTGGCAGAGGAAAACTGCAATTCAGTATAATTAGTTTTGAGCTTCTTAGTAACCAAAATGAAGAAGCAAAAGCAGTGAGTTATAAAACTCTCATTTTCTGGGGCAGTGGTTCTCAGTTTTGGCAGCAGAGTATAATACTGTAATTTGGCCAAGCACATTGTGAATGGTGACCCCTGGAACTGCAACTCGATGGTCCTGCCCAGTGCCCACTCCTAGAAATTTGAATTTAAATGGTCTGGGATGGAGCTGGGATGCAAATAAATGTGTTTACTATTAGGTGATTCTAATATGCAGCAAGAATTGAGAATTACTAGTTTTGCAGAAAAAAGTGTACCCATTGACATGGAAAGATAAACTTGTTCCCGAGCTCTAATTAAATTTGTCTCTGGCATTTTTATGTAAGAGGTATTGAGGTATGTAATGGATAATGATACAGACAGCAATTTCACAAGAGATACAGAAGACTTCCTTCTTTGCAGTTTATTATATGTACCTTAAGTGAAAACTGTTGTGATGTTAAAATTATAGTTGCATAAAATTAGCCCTCTAGAAGAAGACAGAGCGATGGAATCCAGCTATGTAGCTTTCTGGCAATTTGGCTTAGCACAGTATTAAGCTTAGGGAATCATGAAGAAGAAAGGGCTAATGTAATCCTTATGAACACCAATAGTTTCAGCAAGACTTTGTTAAGTTTGGCCAGCAAGTCACTCCGGAAGATTCCTTAGGGGGCTGAGCCTTTTGGCTGGCTCTTTCCCCCTTCACTGAGGCCTCCTTGTGGTTGGACAGGGAGTGTTTTGTGTTCTCCTTCCCTTTTCGTTTTTTCACTCTTATGCTTTCCCATGCCAAGCAGGTTTTTCCTTTGGGGGAAGACACTTAGGCAGAGAATGAAATTAAGAAATAATGTAATGATGATGGTGGCAATTCTTTGCACAGCCTAAGAGCAGTTGGCTGCTAATTGTAGAACAGTAATAAGGGGGGCCCTGGGCCATAAGGTTTGCATTTGGAACACCTGTAGTTTTCATTTAACATCGTGGATCATTAAACAGCTGCTCAGAATGGCCTTATTAAAACAAACATGGTTGCACTGTTTTATGCATGTGTTACATTGCAGTGAGCAGATCAGATGCAAACAGAAGGATTCTGTAAAAAAAAAAAAAAAAAAAAAGACACCTTAAGCATACTCTAAAGGTACTATCCCACAAAGACGAATGTAGTTGAGTATTTTTCTGCCTTTATGAAACTGAAAATGATTGAACTTGTTGGATTTTGCTTTAAGACTTCTTGCTGTGGCTGAGGGGCATGGAAAATGTGCAATGAGCATCTTCTATGGGGGAGGTGCTCATTGAAGTCACTGGCATGCTCTAAAACTGGCCTGACAGTTGTGTTCCTCTCACTGAAAAAAAAAGCAAAGTGTGCTGTCCACTGTAATGTGAATATGACCTTCTGGGATGGCGGAGAGCTTTCCAGGGATTTTTCATCACTGGGGATGTGTTTGTTCTATGTTATCCACACTGACACTGATATCCTCTTATAAGTTTTATTACACACTTGTAAGATGACTAATTAAAATTAGATACTGAGTTTGTGCCCAGGGTCAGGCTTCAAGCAAAAGTTGGGATGTAGAGTTTTCTTTTCTTTTCTTTTTTAGTTTTTCTTTTATTTTTTTTTTTTAGAGACAGGGTCTCACTGTGTTGTCTAGGCTGTAGTATAGTGGCGTGATCATAGTTCACTGTAGCCTTCAGTTCCCGGATTGAAGCGATCCTCCTGCCTCTGCCTCGTGAGTAGCTAAGACTACAGGCATACACCACCACTCTTAGCTAATATTTTTAATTTTTGTAGAGATTGGGTCTTACTGTGTTGTCCAGGCTGGTCTTGAGCTTCTGGGCTCAAAAAATCCTCCCACTTCAGCCTCCCAAAGCTCTGGGATTATAAGCATGAGCCACTGTGCCCAGCCCTAGAGTTTTTCTTGATTTTAAAATAATTGGCCTTTGGTGGAGATAATTTTCTAGTTATTTTTCAAAAGATGTTTTGGATGCTTCCAGATGCAAGATGCAGTTTGGATAGGCACATGGTGTTTTTAGGTATATTTTATGAGAATGACAGTGAGAAATGTATGGGGTGTGTGTGTGTGTGTGTGTGTGCACACGTGAGAGAGACAGCAAGAGAGATATCCATCAACGTTACATTCCAAATATGGATTAATCCTAGAGAGAGTATGATCCATCAACATCAATCTCCAAATGTGAATTAATCTCTTCTATAATGGCACAAATTTATGACCATAAGTGACACTTTACATCTTATAGTAATTCTATGCAGGAATCTTTTAATGGATATTATTTGTGGCCTTAATTTCATTAAAGGGCAAGCACCATACCTCATGTGCCTTCCTGCAGTCCCAAGTGGTCTTCAGACTAGAAAAGAGATCTTGGCAAGGGCAGTTTCTTGGTGGTCTGAATTACAGTTACTGTAAAGAAAATTAGGGGCAACGACATAAATTTTGAGCAGATGAACTTGGCTTGCAGTGTCCTCCAGGTGCTTTCCTGTCTTATCTCCCCTGTAGGTACCCCTTCCTTGCTCGGGTGCCTTGCCGCCCCAACCTATTTCCTGGCTCTGGACTCTATTGTCAAGTCAATCATTGGCAAAATTGTTAAAGCTAGCAGTTTGTTCTTGGTGTTTTTTACTCCCGCCGGCAGGCTTCATTCCTTTCTTTCCCTTGATGGGCCAGCCTTTCCTCCTTTTCCCACTCCCTTACATTCCCAGAGAGGTTCCCAAACCTCTTCAGTTTTCTTCCATTCCACCCCTGTCAAATCTTGCTTTTGGAATGATGGGGAACTGCTGCAACATGAGGGGGAAATGACTGATGCACCTAACAGGTGCACTGCAGCAGGAAACCTGACTTTTAGCTAATGAGATGAAGTATTACCATCAGACATTGAGGCATATGCTAGTTGGAGGTGAGGTCAGGGGTAGAGGGGGGATGGAAGAGTTTAGTTCCTTCCTGTTATATTCTGAGATCAAATCACAATAAGTGAGTGGTTCTTTTCTGTGTTCTTCTCTTATTGGACTCAGCTTTGAACCTCCCAGGCAAGAGCCTAGACCAATGGTAGGCTCTCAATAAATATTTTTGAATGACTGAATGAAGGAATGGGCAGGAGGGTCTTTTGCAGATAACCTCACAGTGGTAGCTCTGTCTACGTTACAAGCTAGAACCTGAACATAAAGAGAAGCACCTCCAAGCAGAGAAATATTATGCTGCCCAGAGCATTGTCCAGGCCTCCAGCTTGCGGTCAGGTTCACTAAAAGACACTTCTTTGCTGAGCATTATGGCCCTCAAGAAGCATCTGATTTCTATTCCATCATAGTTGAAGAAGAATGGGCAGAAGCAAGCTTTTCCTTCCATTTAGGAAAAGCAGCAGCTTCTTAAACCCACTTTCAGATTGCCTTAATCCAGCCTTGTTAATAAAGAATCTAATTTACCTGGCCTACTCCATTTTCAACAGACCTACTGGGATTCCAGAAATAATGGAAGGAAAAAATCATGTTAGTTTTTGTTCTGATTTTTATTTGCATGGAGACTAACTACTTTCAGGTTTTGCCTGTTTTTTTCAGGTCTTGAGTCTTTGGCTTCAAGCTAATTTGTATAAATGAAAATTCAAAGTACACACACACACACACACACACACACACACACACACACACACACACGCACACACATACCCCTACACCTTTCAGGCAAGCCAGGCCCAGGTCCATGATTCCCCTCCGGGTTTCTAATCTGCAAGGCATGACTTGACTGCAAGGACAAATGTACAAAGACTCAAACCACTGGTGTTCCCTTCCTGGTATGTTTCTCATCACTTCTGCCTTAAAAGTTCTAGGGCATTTGGGAAATGCAAGATTGACCACTGAGAAAACTCCTGCTTCTGGGAGTTACTGATGAACTCCCAGAGAGACATGTAAATAATATGTGTTTGTCCATAAGGAGATTCTTTGATCCTTAAAGTATTATAAGCAAGATTGTATTTAGATAATGTTCTATAAGGAAAATTAGTTATTAGCTTATTCGTTTTTTTCACTCTTTTACTCACTCCTACCAGACTCTTAGTTGAGCACCTATGCTGCAACGGAGAACCTTGTAAACACGAGTAATACCCTCTGGCCTCTGGAAGTCCTCTTCATTATCTTCTGCCTTGGCAGAAAAGTTTGAAAAGCAATGCCATCAGATACATGAATTCCCTCTAAACAAGTGTGCTGGCTTCAAGTTGTTCCTTTAAGGAAATAAATGGCTGGGGGAGAAAAATTCAAATGTAATACCCCATTCTTGTTTGGGATAATTAAAATAGAAGACAGTTGCCATTGGTGACAAGCCTGATTTAGTGTATAATTTTTAGAGAACTAAGTTTTATTTCTTTCAGGTGTATGTAATGAATTAACTGTTAAAAGAATATGGGCAGGTAGATGTCTTGGCATATCTGTGATTAATAGGTAATTATTTTATTAAGATATTTTTATAATTATAAAAATAATGTATGCACTATATAGAAAGTATTGAAAATATGAAACAGTTTAAAGAAATGAAGTGTGGCTGGGCACAGTGTCTTATGCCTATAATCCCAGTGCTTTGGGAAGCCGAAGTAGGAAGATCACTTGAGCCCAGGAGTTCAAGACCAGCCTGGGCAACATAGTAAGACCCCCATTTCTATAACAATAACAAAAAAAGAAATGAAGTGTATGATTCCAGCCCTCAGAAGCAACTGCTTTTAACATAGGTCCACATCCCTTATTTGGTCCTTGGAGCCAATTGTGTTTTGGAATTCAGTTTTTTTCAGATTTTAGTAAGGTAATCCAATATGTGTACTGTAGATCTTATCTTCAGTGGAGCATGGGGCAGTGCTTCATAATCAAACACAATAATATTTTTGCAGTAAAATGTATAAATGTTCATTCTAAGCCAGATAAATAAAGACCATAAATAACCTCACAATTTTTCATTATCAAATTTTGATACCAAATGAGTTATAAAAATCTTTCCATTTCAGATCCGTTTGTATTTTGGAATTGCATATAAAGGATTGTGGACTTGTATTTTAGCATAACATTTAGACAATTTCTAAGCATTCATGCATGGTTGGGGCATCAGGGCCCTTGAGCAAGGGGTACCTACAGGGGAGAGGAGGCAAAGTACATGCAGGATACTGTAAGCCAACTTCATCTGCTCAGAATTTGCATTGATTGCTCCTACTTTTCTTTATTGTGACTGTGATTCAAACCACCAAGAAACTGTCCTTGTGAGGCATAAGAAGAGTTTAATGTACACAGAGATTTGTGTTTTTCATACTGATAGAAGTATATTTAAGGGATTGGGGTCCTGTGCCTTCAAAAGGTGCCTGATAACAAGGAAATGTTGCTCAAAAAGATTTGCCTGTATACACTCTTGTTATCAGGCCTTTGATAGCTTTGGCCTCAGTTTTGCCCATAGATGTTGACTCTCACATTCGTCCACTTGGATCTGTCATCTCCTGCTGGGGGTGACCCTACGTGTGATCCTACCTCTGCTCCCAATTATCTTTAGCTCGAAGGCCAGATTGTGACAGCCCGCCCGTGCTCTCCAAGCAAACAAATCCCATCCTATCTCTGGTTTTGTTTTTGCGAATCTATTTTGGTACTGACATTTCACAGCGACCCTGCCCTGCTCTACTTGGTCAAGTTAAGACAAGCATGACCTGAAAAATGGTTGAGAAAAAAATAGAGGTGAAGGTTAAGTGCATGCAGCATCCGTTCAAATCGAAGAGATGGCTTGAGAGGCAAGTGTCAGAAATTAAGCAAGTAAACAACAGAACACTGTGAGCCATTGGTTGGTAACATGACAGCTGCCTGTCTGTGCCTCTTACTGTGTCTGTGCTCTAGATTTCAGCATTCTACCAGATAATGAACATTTTGCAGAAGCAAATGTCAAAACTCTTCTATGCAAGCAAAGACAGGAAATCTGGTGAAATGATAACTAATGGATGAAAAAGTATTGAAAACCTATAATTACCTGTGATAAACAATATGTGTTGCTTTCTTTTCTCTGTTCTGAATCTGCCACTGCAGTTTTTCTTGTCTAATGCAGTATTTCAGGCAGGCATTGCTTTTCAATTATATATCTCAAGCTAACGTTCCTGCTGACGGGGAGAACGCAAGCACATTTTGGTTATTATGTTTTTCCTTCCCTTCCTCATAGACTCCAAGTGCCTATATGCTAATAGAAACCCAAATGACAGGAAGTCCAAATGGAAATGTTATTAGAAAGCTATGGGTATGTAGTTAATGAAATATGTATGATTGCAATAATGCAGGACATGTGTAATATTGATGGGAACTCAACTGATCTCAATATTTAATAAAGGCTTAATTTAAAATATGGATATTTGGGGGAGTGGGTTGTTTTATTCTTTTGCGAACATGGCATATGTTAATTTCTTGCTGAGAATTTGTCTGGTGGATTCAATTTCCTTCTGTAATTTCTCGTTTTGAATATTCCTTTTTTTTTTTTTTAAAGCACACTTCCGTATGCTGATCTAGACTGTTATTCCTGAATGTCCTTGGATGAGAGAAGGACTAATAATATGTTTTGAGGCAGACTGGAGCAGCTAAATGAACCACTAATGATTCCCTATGGTCTATTATAATTGGCATTTGAACCTACTCTTTGAAAATCTGGGCCAAGAATTAGCCTTAGACACTGTTCTTAAAGAAGCCTGAGGGTGTTGTTGTTGTGGTGGTGGTGGTGGTGGTGGTGGTGGTGCTTTGAGACAGGGTCTGGCTCTGTGGCCCTGGCTGGGGTGCAGCAGTGCCATCTCGGCTCACTGCAAACCTCCACCTCCCAGGGTTAAGCCATTCTCCTACCTCAGCCTTCCCTGTAGCTGGGACTACAGGTATGCACCACTGTGCCCTGATAATTTTGTATTTTTTGTAGAGATGGGGTTTCGCCATGTTGCCCAGGCTGTCCTCCAACTCCCAAAGTGCTGGGATTACAGGCATGAACCACCTCGGCCAGCCAGAAGCCTGAGTTTCTAGTTTAGGCATTCGTTAAAGTGGTGGATCCTAGGAAATGAATTTATGCCGGCTGAAATTGCCTGTGTAGTTACTGGATAATGTACTTGCAGATTGGTTGAGCTCTAGTCTTTTTTGAATGCCAAGAAAATTATAAGCTATAGAGATTATTAATGTTGAACAGCAAAGGGGGATAGATAGACAATTGGAAACTGTAATCCACCAAAACTACTGTCTTCTTGGATTTATGAAATTATTTTAGTGTCATGTCTTTTTCAACTCTTTGCCCTTCTGAGAATTTACACAATTTAAACAAAAGGTTAATATATTATTTTGCATCTTTTTTGCCCAACATTTTTACATACATGCTAATTTTTTTCTTACTAAGACCCCTGTGAAGAGAGATCTGTGTATCCATTTGAGAGCTCAGAAAACTGAGTCACAGAAAGGTGAAGTAACTTGCCCAAGGTCACCTATGGAGCTAGAAATGGTAGGGCTGGGATACTAAGTTAGTTCTGTCTGTATGAAACAGAAAATGGAAAATGATTAGATCCTCAGGTGTGTAATATAAAATGATATGAAACAAGATAAATAGAAGAAACAATTTAAGAATTGGTTAAAATTTGTCTTCAAGACTTATTTACCCTTTATGGCCTACTTCTTTGTGAGACCGAGCCTTGGGCTAGAGTAGGGAATGTGGATGACTTGGCAACAGCCATCTCTATGCTAAAGAACCAACTTAAAATGAATGTCCTACTGATACTCAGTCGTGGGGATCATATCCAGCTGTGGGACATAGCACCTTTTTTTTACCTATGAGCCAGACTAAGTACCTTACACTGGTGCTGGAAGAATGATTATACTGCCTATTCATTTGCTTAGGGTGAAGGAGCATGTATTTCCAATCGAACAATCTATTTATTTGCCCATTGAGAGAGTGGGATGGAAGGAAGAATGATTATGCTGCCCATTTGTTTGCTTATGGTGAAGGAGCATGTATTTCCAATCAAACAATCTACTTATTTCCCTATTGAGATAGTGGGATGGAAAACAAGTTCATGAACAGATGCATTTTGTGTAGCCTATTTTCCGTGTTGTATAAGGATTACCTATCAGGGTGTAGGCTATGGTGAAATACCACTCTGAGAGACTCTGGGGAGCCGGAGGTGGGATGGCAGCTTTAAGTGTGTATGAAAGCACTCAAAGTTAAGAGCTTTATCTTTGATGTCAGGTTTCCTGAATTGGAATACCAGCTTTACCATTCAATAGGTAAAATTCCTGACTGTAAATTTGCTCAATTACAAAATATGGATAAGAAGTACTTTCCTAATAGAGATTTGGGGAGGATTGAATATGTTATTACATGTAAATACTTAGAATGGTATCTGGCTCATAGTAAGCCCTTAATAAATGTTAAATGTTGGCCATTATTCCTTTTAGCTCCTGTATGCTGATCTGGACTCTGGTATTCCTGAAGTATGGCTCAAAGTGGAATGCAGTTGTCTCTTGATATCCTTGGGGGATTGGTTCCACGACCTCCTGTGAAGACCAAAATCTGTGGGTGCTTAAGTCTTTGACATAAAGCGACATAGTATTTGCATATAACCTATGCACATCCTCCCATATGCTTTAAGTCATCGCTAGATCACTTATATTACCTAATAGAATATAAATGTTGTGCAAATAGTTGTTATAATGTATTGTCTGGGAAATAATGACAAGAAAGAAAAGTCTGTACATGTTTAGTACAGATGCAATTCTTTTTCTTGAATATTTTCCACCTGTAGTTGGTTGAATCCAGGGATGTGGAACCACAGATGTGGAAGGCTGACTGTATATGGGTCTTTAGAAAAAATGGCATTGATCTAATTACATCAAAAGCATTTTGGGGAGTGTTTTTCTGTCTCTAAGAACCCAGCCAATGAGATGACTGACATCTCCTATGACAGCTAGTTGGGTTCTGTATTTATCCCATTTTTTATGTTCCTTTTCCTTGGGTTTGTGTGTGGTTTTAGGACCCCTATTGCAATGTGTCATTTCTGTCCTGGAATTGATAATGAACATGTTCACTAAATATGCCCAAATGGAAGCAGATTTTCTAGAAGTGCAGTAACATTCATTGAGAAGGAAATTGATTAGCCAAAGACTTTAATTGACTTGTCTATGTGAGTTTGTCATTTTAATTATTAGGTTTTTAATACTAGCAAGTCAGTTAATAGTACCAAGAGAACAACTGCTATTGTCAGGGAGTAAATAATGGTAGTATAGTCACTGTAGTGTGAAGGTTATTTTTGTATCATGTTTCACTGTGCCAGCCTGTCTGATTTATGGCTGTAACTAGCTGGCCCTGGCTCTGGCCCTATCTGCTCACGCAGTGATTTTAAGCATGTCTTTCTCAAAAAGACCCTGCCAAAGTATTTATGGGAGTCTCTAGGGGTTATCTTATATGAGCTATGAATTAGCCCGACCACCATCACTGCTGCTGCTACTATGCCCCAGACTCTCTGTGCTGCTCCCTTGCCAGCCTGCTGTGCCCTGCTGATTGTCCTGGATATTGATGCTCTCAATCCTTATGGAGCAATGAGACCTTGGTAGTCAACTGCAAGGTCAGAAGGGGCATCAGTTCTTCCTTCCTGCATTATGCTTCCTTAGGGAAGTGTCATAGCGTGGCCATTTGGGTCCTGGGGTGTTACAAAGTGTAGTCAGCATATTTGCCTTTTACTCACAGTCTTTATATCCCAGAGCACACATTTGCCCAGTCAGAGGAGTTAGGCTGAGATGTCCGACAGTTTTTTGAAGGACAATTTTGTTGAATACAGAATTCTAGATGGTGTTTTGTTTTTCTTTTAACACTTTAAATATTTCACTCCATGCTTTTCTTGCTTGCATGGTTTCTGATGAGAAGTCCAATGTAATTCCTATCTTTGTTCCTCTATAGATAGGTAAGTTGAGTTTTCTCCTCTGCTTTCTTTCAAAAAATTTCCCTTGTCTTTGGTTTTCTTCAGTTTGAATATGATATGCTAAGTTGTAAATTTTATATTTATCCTGCTTGATATTTTCTGAATTTCTTGGATCTGTAGTTTGGTGTCTGCCATTAATTTTGGAAGTCTCAGCCCCTATTATGTCAACTATTTCTTCTGCTCCTTTCTATTATAGTTGTCTAGATATTTATAATTACTTTGCTTTTCCTTTATTCCTGAGGTTCCAAGTTTCTTTTTGGTATTATTTACCTTTTTTTCTGAAGAAATTCCTTTAACAATTAACAGCAGGTCAGATGTTTATGAATGTATTTTCCCTTGAGATTCTTTTTTAAACTTTACCTTCATTCCTGAAGGATATTTTCACTGGACACAGAATCTGGGATGACAATTATTTTCTTTCAGCAATTTAAAAGTGCCATACCACTGGCTTCTAGTCTCCATCGTTTCTAATGAGAAATCTACAGTTCTTCATAACACTGTTCCCCTATAGGTAATGCATTGTTTTTCTGTTTTCAAGATTTTTTTTTCTTCGTATCTAGTTTTTAGAAGTTGAATATGTTGTCTCTAGGCATGCATTTCATTGGATTTATCCAAACTGGCTTTTCCTCCTTCTTGAATCTATAGGTTTATGTCTTTTGCCAAACTTGAGAAGTTTTCGCCCATTATTTCTTCAAAAATGTTTTTTATCACTCCACTATTTTTCTTGTTAAATCTTTCGTTGCTATCCCACAGGTCTCTGAAACTCTATTCATTTTAACAAGCCTTTCTTTAGTCTCTGCATTTCAGAGTAGGTATTTCTTTAGAACTATCTTCAAGTTCACAGAATCTTTCGTCTTTTTGAGTTTAGTGAAGCTTTACTTGTTATCGTATTTTTAGTTCTAAAGTTTCCATTTGGTTCTTTTTAAAATATCTTTTATTTCTTTGCAGGTATCTTTGTATTTTTTGTTGGTTTCAAGTATTCATAATGGTTCATTTGAGCTTATAATAGCTTCTTCAAAATCTGTATCAAATAATTTCAAAATCTGTGTCTTCCTGTCATTACTGACCTCTTGATTGTCTTTTCCCGTGGGTCAAGATTCATGTGGTCCTTCATATGCCTAGTAATTTTGAACTGTATCATGGACATTTTGAATATTACCTTATGAGACTCTGGGTCTTATTTAAATCCCATGAAGCATGCTGATATTTTTGTTTTATCAGGCAATTAATGTGGTTCAGTTCAAACCAAAGTTCCAACACATCTGTATGCTGAGGTTTCTATGTCAGTTTAATTTCAAAACTTTTGCCGTGCTATTTGAATCTGTCCTGCATGTGTGCTACCCACTGGCCAGACTGGCATCTGGGTAGTGGTATATCTGTTAGTTTAGTTCTCAAAGTCATTGGTATGCTCATTTGGATCAGAGCCACACATGCACAGTCTGGGGGTGAACCTGAGTGTTCATAAGCAACTTTTTAGGGTTGCTTTCCTGAGCTCCTCCTTCTCTTCAATCTCCTCAGTACTTTGTGGTTTCCTGGGGCTCTCTTTTTTTGTCTTCTGGCCAGAAAATATCTACTTTCATGATTGTGCTATTGCCAGAGCCAAGCAGCAAGAAGGCAGAGAGAGAATACAAAGTAATGAGACTTGGCCCTACTCTCTTGGAGCTGCAGCTTAACCAAATGGAGAGAAAGGTTCCCCTCTTTTAGAGTTTGGCCCCAGCAGTTTTCCAATACCTGCTGCTGCCACTGTCATTGCTACAGCTGCAGGATTGCCTAGAGGATGGGACACAATAAAAATAAGAAAGAAGGCTAGTTTTCTTCCACCTTATGAGTGTTAGGAGTTTCCTTTCCTGTTCTTGAGCCAGTATTAGAGAGCTGCTTCTGGGGCTATCTCTATCTGTACCACAATACTCACTTTTGGGTTTCTGGTTGGCTTGATTTCTGACCAGAGGATACATGAGGGGAAATGTGGTAAACTCACCACAGGGTTGGTGGTATATTAAATTCTAGTGTTCTTCCTTATGTTCCCTGCAGTTATTTACTTTTCAGAGTCCTTACGTAGATGTTTCATGCATTCTGTCCAGGTTTTATGGTTAATTTCAGTGAGAGAAAAAAGTCTAGCATGTGCTTATTCCAAATTACCTGGGTCCAAAACTAAATTCTGCTCTTTAGAGTAATTTTAGTTGTCATAGGAAATGATTCATTTTTGTTTTGGAAGAAAGAAAAAAGTAAAAACTTAATTAACTGGAACTCTTCAGTACATAAAAATGTTGTTTCTTCTTGGCTACAGCAAGTTTAAGATTTTTGGGGGGTGATGCCTTAGGTTCTGCAAACATTCTGCTTAATTTTGAGTATATCCTCACACATAATTCCCAAGTTTGGCACATAAAAGATGGTGATTGGGCATATAAAGCCAGTACACTAACTGGAAATACTGGGATATGAACTCAGATATGACTAATGTCATCGCCTAAGCTTTTTTACCACCATAGTATGCTGCCTTCTTAATTTAAATACATGCTGCCCCAAACACACATTTTTTTTACTGACTAGTACGTTATTATTCATTCCCTTGACCCTTCCCCTCCACCTCTGTGGGAGGAGTATACCTTCCTACCCCATTGATGATGGAGTTGGCCATGTGATTTGCTTTGACATAGTGGTGGTGGAGTGTGGTCCCCCACTCTGGGCTTAACCATGTGACTAGGTGGAACTGGCAAAAGCAGAGGCTTGGAATATGCTTTTGTGGTTGGCCTTGCCTGCCCTCTTGCCCTTCGTCCATCACCATGAGAGAAACATACCTGTGGATCCTGCCATTTCAAAGAGGGTAAAAGAAATGTGTGACATATCTGGATCCAACCAACAGCTTGCAGCCAAGCCCAGCTGAAGCCAACCTAGATGAGTGACATGTGAGTAAGAAAAAAAAGTGATGTTTCAAGCTTCTGAGTTTAGAGGTGGTTTGCTATGCAGAATTATTGTGGCAACTGATAGACTAATTATGACCATGTAAGTATTTAATCGAGGACTTCTCATGCTTCCATATGAAATTTAAATGAACACAGGATTTTGACTTAAATCTCAATACCTAGGAATAGATACATTTCTGATCTCTTCTATTTTGACTTCTTATTCTATTTTCACCTAAAGAGAGCTCTTACTAAGGAATGAGCTCCCCCTTCCCTTCCCCCTCCCTTTAACTCCATCTCTGGTGGTTCTTCCAAATTCCACCAAGTTTATTTGGGGCTTCAGAACATAAGTAATGACTTAATGAATGAGAAACCACAGTTTATACTTCCTTAAACTGGGCTTATTTCCCTCAGTCCCCTTTATAAATGCAGCATCAGCATCCCCATAGGTCTCTCTGCATGATTTATGCTGATAAGAAACTGCAGATCACAGGTCTGTGCACTGGTGGACTTCTCATGACTCTGTCTCTTCCCAAGTGGTGTAATGAAGTCTAGGATTTAGACAGACTTAGGCTTGAATATTACTTCTATGCTTTAATGTTTGCAGGACTGAGGGCATGCTACATACCATCTTGAGTCTTAGATTCCTCAAATGTGAAATGGATGATAATCTCTGTCTAGCCTCCCACATGGCATTGTTGTAAGTTCCAGGAGCTCACTATTAAGGAGATCTTACGATTTTTGTTATCTGCCTTGGGTATGTTCGGCTATTAGCTCACAGCAGTCATCATGAGTGTTCCCTTATTTGTCTTCCTTAGGAAAGGGAGTTTTCAGCGAGCTGGAGCTTGGCAGTTCCATCTCACCACCTCTGGCTCTGACACAGCCCGGGCTAGGCAGTCTCACTCTCCATCTGCATCCTTCTTCTACTACCTGAGTAGGAGGATCCTAACCACACTCGCCTTATGCCTAGGATCCAGAGAATTCTGTTTCCTTGACAATAGCAATGCAGGTGTCAAAGCAAGCCAGCTTTGAAGAGCCACAACAGTAGCAGGGATGCTGCCCTCGTCTCTACATTGCTTTTGGCTTCTTGTGTTTGTTCCCGCTAGTTGTTCAAATGCACAGTGCGTATGTGACCGATCGACTAAAGAAAAAAACAAAAAACAAAAACTATGTAGCCTAGCTGCTTTCTTCCAGTGGCAAAGGCCCTAACGTTGTTTTGCAAAAATAAAGTAGTTCTTCTACCTCACTCTTGATGGTCTTTTTAGAATCAGCCAACCTGTGGAGCCTGGTTATAACTACTATAATTATGATTGCATTTACCCTTTGGTTCACGGGCTTAATTGATAGGGCTTTACAGTGGAAGGGAACTCTTTTGTTATTGAATATTTACCAAGTGTCAGGTGCTTTACATTCTTTATATCATTTATTCTTATTTAGTCCTTACATCAGTCCTTTTATACCCATTTTACAGATCAGGAAACTTAGAGTTAATGATCAACACATTCAGAAGTTACACCTACATTTTTCTGAATCCAACATTTGTACTTTTCATGACATCACACGGTCACTATTTGCATATTGCTGTTTTTGGTCATTCTAGGAGTATGGTAGTATATGCTCTACCATCATTTTGATGAACAGTGGTCGGAGCCAGGATGTGGAACCAGACAGCCCTGGCTTTGTGTTTCGGCCCTATCGTTTATTATCTGTGTGATCTTAGAAAACTCATTTCATCTCTCCAAGTCTCAATTTCCTTATGGGAATAATAGTTTTTTGGGGGGATTAAATGAGATGATACATGTGAAGGAACTTGTGTAGCACCTGCCATAGTGTCTGACCCATAGAAAACACTCAATACTTATTGGCTAAAAAGTCATCTCTCTCAAAGCAGAAGTACCATTGGAGCAAAAAATCTCTTCTGTTTTGTTTTTACAGGACATTAGCAGGTTCTTCAGAACTTAGTTACAGGAGTTTAGAACTAGAAGGGATCCAGGGTTGGTTAGTCTATACTTCTCGTTTTTCATGTAGTGAAACTGAGGTTCAGAGTATGAGAGTGACTTGGATTTGTGTTGTCCTCCACTACTTCCAATTGCAACACACAAGGTCTCATGATAAAGTCACTGACTTTGGGTAAAGAATTTCACCTTTCTTGGCCTTGCTTTATCCATTTGAAAACTGGCAATGATCTCTATCTTTCTACTTATCAGGCCTGGGATTTATAAGGAGAAAATGAGATTTTAGGTATTTGTGGTTAGAAAAACATACATTTCCTCTTGTCTTCTCCCTTTTCCCACACTCCGCATACCCTGGTGCTTCCCAGGCCAGGCCTGCAATTCAAGGAGAGTCTGCCTTCTCTGGAAATCTCCTTACCCTCTTTGCAATCATTACTGTCAAAACTTCCTTGCCCTCTGTTCCGTTCCTGTTGGGACCTGTTGTCTGTCAAACTCACTTGATAAAGTAAAATATAGACTGATGTCTATAAGGTGTTAATAGTCTAATGTAGTAGCTTTTCCCACATATCATATGCATATTAACAGAAGGCTTCCCTTATAGGAATGATATTCAGAGGGATTTCATGCATAAAGATGTAGGCTTATAGAAGAGAGTAATTTGAGTAGGTGGACTCTCTTCTCACACCACCTGGATAAGTCACTTGGAAAATATCTATCTTTTGGAATGGAACGTCTTCTTAGGGCTACAGTGAAGTTTGGCCTTGCCTTGGTAGCCTTTTGTAGCAGTGAGTGGCAGAAGTAGAATTTGTCTCAGGTCTTAGTGATGGGGCGTATCCTGCTTGGGTTCTGGGGCTGGAGGTTGGTATTTGAAACTTTTAAAGAGTATTTAATGGGATGGGTATTGAGATGTGTCTCAATCTGGATAAAATCAGCAGGAGTAATCCTGTTAGTATCAAGGACAAGGGCATCTCCGGCCATTCCTTTGAAGGCAACAGAATCCAGTGGTCACAAAGTAGCTGGTGCTCATTTTCATCATTCCCTCCATTCTTATCAGTGGAGAAACCAGCATACTGCCTGATCACAGAGGGTGGGCCAGTCTTGGTAATTGGCATAGGAACCAATTCTTTTCAACCAGTATTTACAGTGAGGCATTGAGACAAGAACTCTTCCTGCCTTGTCATTGGTGCTGTGTTTTTTCCTAGTATTAGTCTCAGCATATAACAGCAAGTGTTTGTAGGTATCTTCTAGTTCACTACCGGTGGGGGTGACTTGCCCACAGTTGTAGAGTGAGTTCATGGCTTAATGAGGGCTATAGCCCAGAGCTCCTGATGCCCTGCTTTGTGTTCTTTCTAGTGTACCACACTGTCTGTCTTGTATAGGTTAATACAGCATGGGTAGAAGGTATGGTTTCCAGAAGCCCCCTGTTTTATATGTATGTATATATGTATGTGGGTATACATGTACACACATGATGTGTGTGTGTATGTGTAGTGCTTAGGACAGTGGCTGGCACTCCTACTGTTGAGTTATCCCTCGAACATTTTAGCTATCATTATTATTATTGATAATATTTTCTATGCATACACAGCAAATATGAAGGCCTTGAGATTCTGTAGCCCACTCTTCTTAGTTCATTGATGAGAGTTTTTGGAATTCCCTCACATATCTTAAATCATCATAACAATCTCATGGAGTTAGCATTCGTATTGCTATTATTGTTGTTGTGGTTACTGTTATTATCTCCAATTGGTTCAGAAAAGTTGAATAGCTGGACCAACAGATACAGAAAATCAGTGATGGAACTGAGTTGACCAAGGCCAGTGATTATGTTCCTACACCAGAGCCTCCTTCCTAAGAGCTGTAGAGTGAACCTGGATAGCTCAGCTTCTAGGCCCTTTGACTTATAATCTGAGGGCCGAGCTGTAGAATAGGTATCACAGCAGGCTGAAGTCCTGAACACAGAGCAGGTCAGCACTAGATATGCAAGAGCAGGTCCAGGGAGGAAGGGGAGCTGTCGTGTGTAAGGAGCAGATGCCTGAGAGTAGGAGCTGAGGGGCAGTGGCACCTAAGATAGACTTCACTTATCAACCAATTCTGTTAAGACCAGCC
Organism: Symphalangus syndactylus; assembly: GCF_028878055.3. Lineage (NCBI taxonomy): Eukaryota > Metazoa > Chordata > Mammalia > Primates > Hylobatidae > Symphalangus > Symphalangus syndactylus. The sequence goes on along the minus strand of NC_072447.2, from coordinate 132,290,532 downwards.
ATACTCACGAGAGTACCTCTCCTCGTCTCAACTCCCCTTTACCTCTCCTCATCTCAACTTCCTTTTCCAAGTATTCTTAAGAAATGTCACCTAATTGGGATGCAGCTGACAAAAATAATGGACTAAGATCAATTTAAAAGGCCCAGCTCCACTATAAGAATATAACACAGCAATATATTTGAGAAACAGAAGGTGGAGGAAAAGAAAGAGAGAGAGAACACGAGAGAGGGAGGGATAGAGACATGAAAGCACTTCACAGGCAAAATCTAAACATATAAAATATAGAGGTAAAAAGCAAGGAGCTGTGTAAGAACAAAAGAATATTCTGCTGCTCCTTATGCTGCGTGCTGCCCAGACTCTTCAATTGCAGCTCCTACTAAATAATAATATAGGCTCTCTCTTTGCTCCAGCTCAAAGAGAATAGTAAAGCAGCAAAACATTCAAAGTTACAGTAGGGCAACAGATAAAAGTTGATGACATGGATTCCCTCCTCCTACTCCCACTTTGGCAACACCTACTAGAGAAGCACAATGATAGAGAATATATTGAACAAAGAAGGAAAAGACGTTTGAGCCCATGTGGGGGAAGAGAGCCTTTCTTTGCTTCCCCAGTGAGATATTTTGATGATTGCTAATGGCTATAGTGCTCAATTTTGTGAAATAAAGTGGGAGTGGAAGGAGAGGCTAGTTATTCCGGTGTCTCAGTTCTCAATGGGACACACCTATCTTACATATGAAACTCACATGTCGGATACAATCATAAACATTAATTTCTAGATTCTTCTGCAGATTCAAAAAGTCAAAGAAGTTGGACTCTGAATTTTACCCATTTACAGGAAGACATGAAATGGTGGAATGATATTCCAGGTTTTAGAAAGGAAGTAATGATGGTTTGCATGAACCATAGACTGGCAAGCTTGATGTCAAACTTAGACGATGATTCTAGAAATTGCTATTAAATGATAGCTTATAATCCAAAGAAGAGTTACTAGCAATAAGTGGGAGTTTACATGGGTTTACTGAGAAGAAGTCATGTAATACAAACATCATTCACTTATTTAATAGGGTTAGTTGAGTGATAAGCCCTGGGGAATGTAGCATACACTATGTATGTCAGTGCTATTCTATTATTTCACAAGATTTTTTATGACATCTTTGTGGAATGTATGAAGATCTGTGGCCTCACTTATACAATTATGTCAAGTAGTAGTTTGTTGAAGTAACACACCCAAAAGGTATGGGAACAAATCTGGACAGTGTTATTATGACAGTTTCTACTCATAACTCACAGGGTTCTATCTTCAAGCCTGTCCTGTAAAACATTTTTATTAATCACTTGAAGTTATTTAAAAAACAGGCTCATCAGATTTATAGAGGGATAGTAAGCAGAATAGAAACCAGAATTAGGATTCTATAGATTTTGACATGTTTGGTGAATGGGCTGAATCTGCAAGATAAAATTTAATAGACATAGGAATAAAATACTATCGGGGGTGGAAATAATCAAGAAATATTAACAAAATACAGAGTATGGATAAGCAGGGCTTCTGTAAGAAAGGTTTAAGGGTTTCAGTGCACAATGAGCTCAAATGTAAGTTAACTATGAGATGTGGCTATGCAGTTTTAAGATACATTAAGATAGTGGTTCACACACTTGGTTTCCCAAGCTTCAACCCTGAAACTCTCAGGCTGAGGCCCAGGAATCAGTATTTTTAAAGCTCCTCAGGTGTGCAATAACAAACCGAGATTGAGAACCACTGTGATAATAGAATCTGAGGAAATTGATAATCCCATTGTAATGTTTATTGATGGAACTGTCCCTGGAATATTTCAATTAATCTTACACAACACCTTTTACAAACGAGCCCATTTAGAGCAGAGTGACAAGAATGGTGAGGGGACTTAAAATCATGCAAACCATGCCATGTGAGAAACGTTAAATGCTTAATCTCAGGGAAGAAATAAAAGCTGCTCTCAAATGAGTGTGCCAGGGAGATTACCCTTATCCTTTCTGGCTCCAGAGATGAGAACTACAACCAAGAAAAGGAAGTGACATGGACATACATTTTAACTCAATTACAAAAAATCATTCTATAGGGGCTGTTAATGATATAATGGGCAGCCTCAGAAATAAATGATTACCCTATAATTTGGGGACTCCAAGCCATTTGACTGGTTGACCAGTTGGTGAGGAGAATGTGGAGAAGGCTTATGTTATTCAAGAGTCTTTTGGTGGCACATGAAAGAAACCTAATTCAAATAGCTTAAAAATGCAGTTGATTGTCTCATATAACAGGGAAGTCACTTCAGGAAGGGCTGATTCAGTGGGTCAATTTACATCATTAGACTCTGTCTCTCCATTTTTTTGGGGCTCTGTTTGCCTTTGCTTTATTCTGCATGCAGGCCCTCTCCATGTGGTGTCCTAACAACCCCAACAGAGAGAACTTTTTTTTCCTGACACTTCCCAAAAAGGTTCTGGGAGAAACACTGATTAGCACAATTTTAAATGGGTCAATGTGGTCAGAGAGAGAGAGAGTGTGTGTGTGTGTGTGTGTCTTTTGGGAGAAGGGCAAGGGAACTAGATGCACAAAACAATAGAGGCCTCAGGCATTGGATTGGATAGGATTGAGAAAATGAACATTTCTGCCGTCTCTGGAATTTTAATATTATTTGATAATATGGCCAGGATACAGCAATAAGTATAGAGCACAATGCCTTCCTTGGCTCATCAAATGTATTCTTTTCTCTAGAGAGGCCCATCTGTTCTTCATGTCCTTCCCTGTCTTCACACCTTTGCTTGTGCTGCTTAATCTTTGCAAAAAGACCTCCAATTACTACAGCGAAACCCACAGTTCAAAACTTATCTTAAGCCCTGCCTCTTTCTTTGTTACAACTGTGCTAGCCTACACTGATCTGCACCTCCTTTGAATTGCTTTGAAGCTCCTTTGCACCTGCTTTGAATTTGTACTCTGCACAGTTATTAAATATTTCCTTATATCATGTCTTGAATTTTATTCTATCGCTCAGTGATATGGTTTGGCTCTGTGTCCTCACCCAGATCTCATCTTGAATTGTAATCCCTATGTGTCAAGGGCAGGACCAGGTGGAGGTATATGGATCATAAGGGTGATTTCCCCCATGATGTTCTCGTGACCGTGAGTGAGTCTCAGGAGATCTGATAATTTTATAAGTGTCTGGCATTTCCCCTGCTTGCCCTTCTCCTTCCTGCTGCCCTGTGAAGAAGGTGCCTTTCTTCCCCTTCGCCTTCTGCCATGATTGTAAGTTTCCTGAAGCCTTTCCAGCCATGCAGAACTGCGAGTCAATTAAACCTCTTTTCTTTATAAATTACCCAGTCTTGAGTATTCTTCATAGCAGCGTGAGAATGAATTAATATACTCAGTATAAGTGAGTCTTATAAATTGTAACTGTATTGTAACTGTGGGTTCCTTGAGAATAGGGGCAGTTGCAGCATCCTTTTCTGTTCTCCTCTGTGCCTAGCATAAAGGACATTGCATAAGCTTGTTCATTAAAATGTTTTGGTTGATGGTAGTTTTTATATATACCTCTCCTTTTATTACTATGTCTAAAGTCTCTGCTATGCAACTAATAATGGATTAAATTGCAAAGATGGGGCCATTGCCATCAAAGGGCCTCTGTGGAAGAAAGTGACTCTATTGAAGAGGACATTGGAACCCTTTCCCACTGGTATAAGTTCTGTTCCAGTCATGCTGTATAACTCATGCTGCCACATTGGTTTCCTTGATTTTGGACTCTATGAATGGGTAGGTTTCCCTGGTTAGTCTTTCATTCATGCACTCATTGAAGAATAATTTACTAATTACCAATGTTATTCCAAGCTCTGTTCTAGGTGTGAGGGATATACAAAACCCCTGTTCTCAAGGAGCTCCCAGGAGGAAATAAAAAAGCAAAATTAGATAATTTTAATATAGCATCAACCATGGGGTTCCAGTTATGGATCAGATGGAGTAAGCACATCCTACCCTGTCTCCCCCCTGTATATAGCTATAAAACCTGATCAGAATGAATGGAGCATGGAGGAGTCTGAGAAGCAAATGTTAGCATGTTGAGAAAGAACCAGAATTCAGAAGTGTCACTGAACTGGCGGCGAGTATGCCATGTTTTCCCCTCTGGTATATCCTGGCCTGAACTCAGTACACCAGCAACTTGGGAGTGGGCACCAGGGATTAGACAGAGAGAGCTATGGGAGAAGCAATGTAATTCTGGCTCAAGGAATGGAAAAGTGAACTCCCAACACTTAGTGTGGGAATCTCCCATTTTTTTTCCTCCTTTTCTATGATTCCTTGTACTCTACCTCCTGAGAAATTCCATGCAACAGTGGCAGCTAATGACAGTTGGCGCTTGCAGGAGTTTATACTCTGAGGGTGGAGAATTTTCTTCTCTTTTCGGTGGATCTGTGATTCAAAGAGGGTTGGACCAAATCCCATTGCTTTTTTTCTTGTCTCTGTCTCCCACCACTTGGCCTAAACAAGGGCACGGTTGTAAAATTGTGTAGCAAAGCAGGGTAATTAAAGCCCACTTTTCAGGCCTCAGAACTAAAAAGAAGATCTCAGGGAACCAGAAAGTTCTAAAGAGATCATAGAAATTGATAAGTTTTAAAAGTGACCTCATATAAATTGTTTATGAACTCCTGAGCTCACTCCTCAGTAAATATGTACGGATTAGACTCTGTATAGCAGACTGAAGGCTTTGAGAACTGAAAAAATAGACCACTCAGGTCCCAGACCATCTAATGAGTGGTGGGCATGTGGGGCATAGCTGGATACTGCTGTAAAGGTCTTGAAAATGGAATGGCCTTTGGAACTACAACCCACAGAAGGTGGATTGGAACTTGTGAGTGCTAAAACAAAACATCAACATTCTCAATAGGATTTAAACAATTTCTGAGATCCATACAGTACTAGTCAAAGCATCCAGGATACAATCCAAAATTATTAGGCACTTGAAGAATCAGGAAAATCTCAATTTGCATGAGAAAAGATAGTCAACAGATGCCAATCCAACATGACAGATGTTGGGCTTATCTGAAAAGATTTTAAATCAGCTATTTTAAAAAATATGCCAGCAAGTAAGAACACAACCCTGGAAAGGCGGGGAAAACTAGAAACCCTCAGCAAAGAAGTAAAAAAATACAAACAAAAACCAAATGGAAGTTTAAGAACTGAAAACATACAATAACCAAAAGTAAAGAACAAAAATCACTTCATGGGCTCAATAGCAGAACATGGTCAGGATGATTTCATGGACTAGGTTACACTTCAGGGGCTTGTTTTAGAACAAATAGAAGGGAATCTAGTGGGGAAGAGTTGTATTAGTGACCTATTGCTGCATAACATGCAATCTCAAAATGTGTCAGGATAAAACAACAAATGTTTATTATCTCATGCAGGCAGTATCTGAGGGTCAAGAATCAAAAAGTGGCTTAACAGAGTGGATCTGGCTCAGGGTCTCTCATGAGATTGCAGTCAAATCTGTCAGAGGGAGTTTAGTCATCTCAAGGCCCAGCTGGGACTGGAGACTCTTCTTCCAAGCTCACTCATGGTTGTCTGCAGACCTCAGCTCCTTGCCATGTGGGCCTCTCCCTAGGGCACCTTGCAGCATGGCAGCTGGCTTCCCTCAGAGCAGGTGATCCAAGTGAGAGAGACAGAAAACCAAACTGGAAGCCACAGTCTTTTTCATAACCTAATCTTGGAAGTAATAGCTCAGTGAGTTGCTAAGTCCAGGCCAAGGGGAAGGGAATTAGATTCCACCCCTTGATGTGGAGGGATATCCAAGAATTTGTGGTTGTATTTTTAAAACCACCACAAGTGGGGAGAGATTATCCTAGGTGGAGTGAATCAGTTATGCAAAAGTACAAAATCAAGGGAAAGCACTAAAAATGGACATTTGAGTCTGTTTCTGTCTATCCAGTTCTGTTGGGCTACTCTTTAAGCACTGGTTGATGGGAAGTTTCTCTAAGTGTCAAATGGCCATTGGAGCCTCCTCCTTTATTTGTCCTGTCTGGGGAATGCAGCAGGTCCTGGACAGTACTCTCACAGTAGGAGATGAAAATGACCTACAGCCCCCACAGTATTTTGTTTTACAATCTTGGAACAAAAGGAAAATATAAAAAAATAATTTTTATTAGTTGTAGGTGTATGCCTTCACAGTAGCATGGGAAGGTGGCCTGGAGATTTCATTAGAGGCTGATCATCCTTGATAATCCTCCATTCTGCCACTGTCTTCTATCTTCTTACTAGCGAAGGCACTGTAAGTCAGTTCTGCTATAATGTCTGTTTTGAAAATGTGAATTTGTTCCAATGCGATTGACGTATTAGGGAACAATTTGAGCATGACATGAATTTCGTGTTTGCTTGAGCATGATTCCATCAGCAAGAAACACCAGGTGAATGCAGAAAATTACACCTAGTTCAGCTGAGTTGTGTGGTAATACATAAAACACACGCCTCAAACATCTATCAACCACACCCATCCACATTTAGTGTTATAACTTTCCATCTGATTTCAGACAACCCTCTTTCCATCACTTCGCAATAACCCACAAACTGCAACGCCCATGTCCACAAACAAACTTTAGGTCTTTCCAAGGCAAAGTGCCATACTTATTGTATAGTTTATGTATTTCTTAACCATCAACACATGTAAAACTGTCCTGCTATTACTGTCTGGTTTTAAATGTGTCACTGATGTTTTTACTGTTATTCCCCTAACCCCATTTTCCTCATAAGCCATGCACTTTTTAATGTATAATTTTCCAAATTAGAGTAATTTTTAAAGAATATGTCATGTTATAGGAAAACTGACTATTTTTTTTTCTTACCTAGCATAGTGAACTTTGGTGGATTTGGCAAGCAATGAAAATAAAGTCATCAAAGATTCTGTATTGCAGAATCAAAAAGAATAAGGAAGAGAAACCTACAAGTATTCACTATTCAGTGGAGATGCTTCTGTTTGGTGGAGGACCATTCAGAGTTTCTATCTAAAGACTAACCTTGGGCGGATTTTCTCACTAGTAGTTGATTATTCTGGCTTCTGGGTTTCCTGCTCTTCTGAACCTGAGCATCCTCTTCCTCAGCAAGTGGTTTTGTTTCTTTGGCACATAGGGCCGTGAATGGATAGTGCAATACTGTTAAAGAATTTGGACTTTATTCTCTTGCGTCTCTGACCTTGAACAAGGCTATTAGTTCTTACTGACTTCATATCCCCTCTGGGAACACAATTTTATGACCCACCAGTGGCACTTGACCTTGGGTCTGTGGCACCTGGTGCTGAGGGGTCAGAATCAAGTTCCAAAGTGGTTTGGGGCATTTCCAATAGGGAACAACTTTCTCATGCCCCTGGGACCACATTTGACTTAATTGGGAGAGGCAGGAGACAAGCTTAATCACTTATTTCCCTTCCTCTTCCTCATAATTCTTTCTCTTCATTGAAGCAGTGCTGTGTAGTCGTTGAGGATTTGGGCTCTGGGTCCACCACTAAATGGTGTGTGATCTTGGGCCACTTACTTAACCTTTCCACATCTCAGTTTCCTCATCTTTAAAACTGAGATTGTAACAGCCCCTACCTCAGAGCCTTGTTATAAAGAATGAATAATTCTTGAAAAGCACTTAGAACTGGGCTAGTTGCTTTATACACAAAATATTAATCAATACCTAAAGTATGAGGAGCTTGTATCTATTTAGAATCAGATAGAGATGAAAATAAAATGATTCTGAGCTATTAAATTCTGTCAGTAGGGAAATGTACCTGCATTTATCCACATTTCCTTAACACGCGGCCATTGCATTAAAAAGCTGCAATTGTGATTTCTTTTCTATTTATGAAGCTTATAAACATTGATCTATTTTTTCATTACCAGGATTTCTTACTCTTAGGGCCAAGATTATTAAGTTAAAGACGCTTCTATATGACATTGGGTGAAGATTGAATACTTGGTATTTCTAGTTCTAGATCCCTGAGGAATCGCCACACTGACTTCCACAATGGTTGAACTAGTTTACAGTCCCACCAACAGTGTAAAAGTGTTCCTATTTCTCCACATCCTCTCCAGCACCTGTTGTTTCCTGATTTTTTAATGATGGCCATTCTAACTGGTGTGAGATGGTATCTCACTGTGGTTTTGATTTGCATTTCTCTGATGGCCAGTGATGAGGAGCATTTCTTCATGTGTTTTTTGGCTGCATAAATGTCTTCTTTTGAGAAGTGTCTGTTCATGTCCTCTGCCCACTTTTTGATGGGGTTGTTTGTTTTTTTCTTGTAAATTTGTTTGAGTTCATTGTAGATTCTGGATATTAGCCCTTTGTCAGATGAGTAGGTTGCAAAAATTTTCTCCCATTGTGTAGGTTGCCTGTTCACTCTGATGATAGTTTCTTTTGCTGTGCAGAAGCTCTTTAGTTTAATGAGATCCCATTTGTCGATTTTGGCTTTTGTTGCCATTGCTTTTGGTGTTTTACCCAGCCATCCCATTACTGGGTATATACCCAAAGGACTATAAATCATGCTGCTATAAAGACACATGCACACGTATGTTTATTGCGGCACTATTCACAATAGCAAAGAGTTGGAACCAACCCAAATGTCCAACAACGATAGACTGGATTAAGAAAATGTGGCACATATACACCATGGAATACTATGCAGCCATAAAAAATGATGAGTTCATGTCCTTTGTAGGGACATGGATGAAACTGGAAAACATCATTCTCAGTACACTATCGCAAGGACAAAAAACCAAACACCGCATGTTCTCACTCATAGGTGGGAATTGAACAATGAGAACTCATGGACACAGGAAGGGGAACATCACGCTCCGGGGACTGTTGTGGGGTGGGGGGAGGGGGGAGGGACAGCATTAGGAGATACACCTAATGCTAAATGACGAGTTAATGGGTGTAGGAAATCAACATGGCACATGGATACATATGTAACAAACCTGCACATTGTGCACATGTACCCTAAAACCCTAAAGTATAATAAAAAAAAAAAAAAAAAGATTGAATACTTAAGTTATACAACTCTAACAACAAAAACATATTAGGCTACCTGACCAGTATATTAAATGAAATGTTAAGTGAGACTGTAATCTCACCAAGGGCAGAGATCTTGTCTTTTTCTCTTGTATTGCCTTAACATCTAATATGGTGGCTCTCAACCAGGAGGAATTTTTGTGTTTCCCCCTCACCACCCCACCCCCTGTGGGGGACACTTGGCAATGTCTGAAGTCATTTTGGTTGTCATCATGATGTCATGACTTGGAGGGATGCTATTGGTATGAATATTAACCTCTCCATACCTCAGTCCTCTCATCTTTAAAGCTGAGATTATAACAGCCCCTACCTCAGAGGATTGTTATGATGAATGAATGACATAATCCTTGAAGAGCACTTAGACCTGGGCTAGTTGCTTTTTACACAAAATATTAATCAATACCTAAAGTATGAAGATCCTGTATCTATATAGAATCAGATAGAGATGAAAATAAAATAATTCTGAGGTATTAAATTCCTTCAGTGGGGAAATGTACATGCATGAAGGACATGAAGGACACGAATAGGCACTTCTCAAAAGAACACATACAAGCAGCCAGGAACCATGTGAAAAAATGCTCATCAGAATAACAGGCTCAGGATTATGGCAGACAGGAGACAGAACTAGATTGCAGCTCTGATTCTGACAGACAGAGCAGCATATGGAGGCTTGCATTGTGAATTTTTGCCCCAGAACGACTGCAGGAATAAATCAGGAAACCTGAGAGGACCCACAGACCCTCTGAAGAAAGCAGATTGTTCCTGCAGGACCCGAGAGACACCCCAAATACTATGAGTGCCCAAATTGTGGAAGTGGGAAAAAGACCGTCTGCCCCCGAACACACACCCTCACTGGGGAAACTGAAGGTCTAGATTACCGAAGATTCTGATCTTACCTGGAGCTGAGTCAACTTAGAGAAATAAGTGAAATACAGGGGTAAAGAAAGCAGTGGAAAAAGCCTTGTGAGCTCACTGGATTCCCTAACAAGCCATCTCTGCCCGGCCTCACACGGGTCCTTCAGGAGGGCGGCCAGAGGCACTGGGAAAAGACCACAGGGAGAAGGGTATCTCCAGCTGAATTTTGTAATGATTTCAACTGATCAAGAAATCTCCTGGTCAGAACTTGGGGAAGGGCATGAATCCAGTGAGCAGAGTCCACAGGTGGGGCAAGAAGTAAAGCCATACTTGCTTTCACAACTGGGAGGCAGGTATGCTGGGGCAAGTTCTCAGCCCTGCTCGCCCACTGCCTGGAAACAGACTCGGTGCTGTTGAGGGGGGCACAGTGGGAGTGAGACCAGACCCTTTGGATTGCGTGGGAGCTGGGTGATGCCTATGATTGCTGACTTTCCCCCACTTCCTTGGCAGCCTGCATGACACAGCAGAGACAGCCATAATCCTCCTAGGAATATAACTCCATTGACCTGGGAATTTCACCCCCATATTCCACAGCAGCCACAACAAGACCTGCCCAAGGAAAATCTGAGCTCAGACATGCCTAGCTCTACCCTGACCCAAGAGTCCTTTCCTACCCACCCTGGTAACTGAAGACAAAGGGCATATATTCTTGGAAGTTCTAGGGCCACACTCACCACCTATTCCTCCCCATACTACCACAGCTGATGCTCTCTGGAAAGTCCTACTGGGAAGTGGCCAACCAGCACAAAAATAGGGCATTAAACCGTCAAAGCTAAGAACCATCACAGAATCCATTTCACCCCCGGACACCTCTACCAGAACAGGTGCTGGTATCCACAGCTGAGAGAACCACAGATGGTGCACATCACAGGACTCTGTGTAGACAACCTTCAGTACCAGCCCAGAGCCTGGTAGACTTGCTGGGTGGGTAGATCCAGAAGAAAGATAACAACCACTACAGCTTGGCTCTCAAGAAGCCACATGCATAGGAAAAAGGGGAGAGTACTATGTCAAGAGAACACCCCATGGGACATAAGAATCTGAACAACAGCCTTCAGCCCTAGACCTTCCCTCTGACAGAGCCTACCCAAATGAGAAGGAACCAGAAAACCAACTCTGGTAATATGACAAAACAAGGTTATTTAACAGCCCCCAAAAATCACACTAGCTTACCAGCAATGGATCCAAACCAAGAAGGAATCCCTGACTTACCTGAAAAAGAATTCAGGAAGTGAGTTATTAAGCTAACCTGGGAGGCACCAGAGAAAGGTGAAGCCAAATGTAAGGAAATAATAATAAAAAAAAAAAGGGCACAAGAATTGAAAGGAGAAGGCCGGGCGCGGTGGCTCACGCTTGTAATCCCAGCACTTTGGGAGGCCGAGGCGGGCGGATCACGAGGTCAGGAGATCGAGACCACGGTGAAACCCCGTCTCTACTAAAAAATACAAAAAAAAATTAGCCGGGCACGGTGGCGGGCGCCTGTAGTCCCAGCTACTCGGAGGCTGAGGCAGGAGAATGGCGTGAACCCGGGAGGCGGAGCTTGCAGTGAGCCGAGATTGCGCCACTGCACTCCAGCCCGGGTGACAGAGCGAGACTCTGTCTCAAAAAAAAAAAAAAAAAAAAAAAAAAGAATTGAAAGGAGAAATATTCAAGGAAATAGACAGCATAAATAAAAAACAATAGAAACTTCAGGAAACAATGGACACACTTACAGAAATGCAAAATTCTCAGGAAAGTGTCAACAATAGAATCAAACAAGTAGAAGAAAGGGATTCAGAGCTCAAAGTCAAGGTCTTTGAGCTAATCCAATCCAATAAAGACAAAGAAAAAAGAATAAGAAAATATCAACAAACCTGCCAAGAAGTCTGGAATTATGTTAAACAACCAAACCTAAGAATAATCAGCATTCCTGAGGAGAAGAGAAATCTAAAAGTTTGGAAAACGTATTTCAGGGAGTAATCGAGAAAAACTTCCCTGGCCTTACTAGAGACCTAGATATCCAAATATGAGAAGCACAAAGAACACTTTGGAAATTCATTGCAAAAAGATCATCACCTAGGCACATTGTCATCAAGTTATCTAAAGTTAAGACAAAGGAAAGAATCTTAAGAGCTGTGAGACAAAAGCACCAGGTAACCTATAAAGGAAAACCTATCAGATTAACAGCAGGTTTCTCAGCAGAAACCCTACAAGCTAGAAGGGATTGGGGCCCTATCTTCAGCCTCCTCAAAACAATTATCAGCCAATAATTTTGTATCAACAAAGCTAAGCATAATATATGAAGGAAAGATAGTCTTTTTCAGACAAACAAATGCGGAGAGAATTCGCCAGTACCAAGCCACCACTACAAGAACTGCTAAAAGGAGCTCCAAATCTTGAAACAAATCCTGGAAATACATCAAAACAGAACCTCTTTAAAGCATAAATCACAAAGGATATATAAAACAAAAATACAAGTTAAAAAGCAAAAACAAAAAACAACAACAACAAAAAACAAGGTACACAGGCAACAAATAGCATGATGAATGCAATGGTACCTCATGTCTCAATACTAACATTGAAGGTAAATGGCCTAAATGCTCCACTTAAAAGATACAGAATTGCAGAATGGATAAGAATTCGCCAACCAAATATCTGCTGCCTTCAAGAGACTCACCTAACACATAAGTACTCACATAAGGTGAAGGGGTGGGAAACGACATGTTCATGCAAATGGACATCAAAAGCGAGCAGGAGTAGCTATTCCTGTATCACACAAAACAAAATTTGAAGCAACAGCAGTTAAAAAAAAAACAAAGAGGGACATCATATAATGATAAAAGGTCTTGTCTAACAAGAAAATATCACAATTCTAAACATATATGCATTTAACACTGGAGCTCTCAAATGTATAAAACAATTACTAATAGACCTAAGAAATGAGATGGACAGCAACACAATAACAGTGGGGGACTTCAATACTCCGCTGATAGTACTAAACAGGTCATTAAGTCAAAAAGTCAACAAAGAAACAATGGATTTAAGCTATACCCTGGAACAAATGGACTGAAGAG